>NC_135957.1:56754307-56759307 GCF_053455715.1 Rhinoraja longicauda | reverse complement strand
AGTCAGATCACCTGTCCATATTCCTAACTCCAGCATACACCCCACTCAGGAGGAAAGCTCCAGTCACCATAAAGACTGTTAAGACATGGCCTGAAGGAGCTTCCTCGCAGCTGCAGGATTGCTTCGAAAGGACCAACTGGGATATTTTTGAGGATCATGACTTGGAGGAGTACACATCAACTGTACTTTGCTACATCAAAAACTGTGTTGACAATGTCACCGTCGACAAACGCATCCGGTTGTATCCCAATCAAAAACCCTGGATGACAAAGGATGTCAGGTCTCTCCTCAAGGACCGTAACACCGCCTTCAGGTCTAGTGATAGAGCTCTATACAGTGCTGCTAGAACCAACCTGAAGAGAGGCATCAAGGATGCCAAAGCGTCCTACAAGAGGAAGATTGAGGACCACTTTTCCAACAATGACCCACGGCGGGTATGGCAAGGCATCCAGCACATCACCAACTACAAGACCAGCAACCGCACGACTGCCGACGGCGACGCCTCGCTGGCAGAGGAACTTAACTGTTTCTTTGCTCGTTTCGAGGTGAAAGCTACAGTGGCAGACATAACACCCTCTCCAGCACCTGACAGCAACACCTTCACTGTGCAGGAGTATGATGTTAAGCGCGTGCTCAGAGCAGTGAATCCCAGGAAAGCTGCAGGCCCCGATGGTGTGACGGGCAGAGTGCTGAGGGAATGTGCAGACCAATTATCTGAGGTCTTCACAAAAATCTTCAACCTGTCCCTTTTAACATCCACCATCCCTCCCTGCCTGAAGTCCGCCACAATCATCCCACTGCCGAAAAAGTCTGTCATCAGCGGTCTTAACGACTACCGTCCGGTAGCACTCACACCGGTCATCACAAAGTGCTTCGAGAGACTGGTCCTGCAGCACATCAAAGCCAGCCTCCCACCCACCTTCGACCCACACCAGTTTGCCTACAGAGCAAATAGGTCTACAGGGGATGCCATCGACACTGCTCTTCACACTGCACTGACCCACCTTGAACACCAGGGGAGCTATGTGAGGATGCTCTTCCTCGACTTCAGCTCTGCCTTTAACACGGTCATCCCGAGCAGACTGGTCACCAAACTTTCCGACCTTGGATTTTCCCAAACCATCTGCCAATGGATCAAGGACTTCCTGACCAACCGCCCCCAGACCGTCAAAATAGGCCCTCACCTCTCCTCCACCATTACACTGAGCACCGGCTCACCACAGGGCTGTGTGTTGAGCCCCATCCTTTACTCCCTCTACACTCACGACTGCGCCCCCACCCATCCCACCAACACCATCATCAAGTTCGCGGATGACACGACTGTGGTTGGACTCATCTCAGAAGGAGATGAGACAGCCTATAGGGATGAAATCCAAAGGCTGGCAGCATGGTGTTCAGTGAACAATCTGGTCCTGAACTCCTCCAAAACAAAGGAACTTATAATTGACTTTAGAAAAACCAGTGGAGATTACGACCCACTCTACATCAATGGGGTCTGTGTGGAAAAGGTACCAGCTTTCAGGTTCCTGGGTACGCACATCGCAGAGGATCTTACCTGGTCTACCAACACCATCACCACAGTAAAGAAGGCACAGCAGAGACTCCACTTCCTGAGGATCCTCAGGAAAACCAACCTGCAGGAGAAGCTCATGTTGTCCTTCTATCGCTGCTCCATCGAGAGTGTGCTGGCATACTGTATAACCACATGGTATGCCAGCTGCTCAGAAAAGGACAGGAAGGCCCTTCAGAGGGTCATCACGACGGCCCAGGAGATCATCGGCTGCTCACTGCCCTCCCTGGAGCACCTGTTCAGACTACGCTGCCTCAGTAGAGCAGGCAAAATAATAAAAGATCCATCCCACCCCGGCCACCGTCTGTTTGTTCATCTGCCCTCTGGTCGACGTTTCAGGTCGATCAAATCCCAAACAAACAGACTTAAGAACAGTTTTTACCCCAGGGCCATACGAGAACTGAACACTACCTTTGCACTAGGCAACACCGTTAAAAATTCTTGTACTTAATATAATTGTATTTAATTGTATTTATGTATTTATTTGTTTTTGCATTTATTGCATATATGTTTGTACGCACCGTCAGGATTGGCTATTTTTTAATTTCGTTGTACTCGTTGCAATGACAATAAATGAATATTATTATTATATTATATTATTATTAAACTATGAATTTTGGATGCCATACCTGAGTTGAAACTGAACACCAGGCATAATCCCTCCTAGTTTGAGTTTGAGTTTTGTTTGGGTTTGAGTTTAGTGTATTGTCACGTATACCGAGGTACAGTGAAAAGTATTTGTTGCATGCTAATCAGTCAGCAGAAAGACTATGCATGATTACAATGAAAAAGAGTCTGAGGGTCTCCAATGAGGTAGATAGTACCTCAGAACTCTTCCGTTGTTGGTAGGATAGTTTAGTTGCCTGATAACAACTGGGAAGAAACTGTTGAAAAAGAGAGTATGTAATGGAACAATGAAAGATAACGGTTGCTGTGTGGAAAAACTGGACACTGGGAAATTTTGCACGATAGTTTGAGTGTAGCATAAAGTGCTGGAGTAATTCAGCAGGTCAGGTAGCATCTGTGGAGGTAATGAATAGGCAACGTTTCTGGGGACAAAGATTGCTACTAACATATGCATGCAGAGCTATTATATATGCGGAAGATATTGTTTAGGAGCTAGTTGTTGTGATGTTGGCACTAAAGAAGTTTCGCCAACATGTGCACATGGGGAAAAAGTATGTAAAGTGATCACAAGCCTCTTGAGATAGTTACTATATTGGGAGACATTGTTCATCCACCTAACCTGTCCAGCACTGTTGGAATTTCAAGGGTTTATATGAATTCTCTCTTATTTTTCCCCGCACACTAACATAAACTAGGGACAATTTACAATTTTACCAAGCCAATCAGCCTGTGTGTCTTTGGAGTGTGGGAGGAAACCGGAGCTCCCGGTGAAAATCCACGCACATCACGTGGAGAAGGTACAAATTACATACAGACAGTACCTGTAGTCAGGAACGAACCCGGGTCTCTGGCGCAGTAAGACAGCAACTTTACCACTGTGCCACTGTGTTGCTGATTCTATGGCAAGAACAATAGACAATAGACAATAGGTGCAGGAGGAGGCCATTCGGCCCTTCGAGCCAGCACCGCCATTCAATGTGATCATGGCTGATCATTCTCAATCAGTACCCCGTTCCTACCTTCTCCCCATACCCCCTGACTACACTATCCTTAAGAGCTCTATCTAGCTCTCTCTTGAATGCATTCAGAGAATTGGCCTCCACTGCCTTCTAAGGCAGAGAATTCCACAGATTTACAACTCTCTGACTGAAAAAGTTTTTCCTCATCTCCGCTCCGAACATCCTTCCTCAGACACAGAGACTAGAACTAAACCCAAACTTCTACTTTTGTGTCGTCTGCAAACTTGGAGATGTTCCATTTCGCTCACTCATACAAATCATTGATGTACACTGAATTGTTGGAGTCCAAGCACTGATCCTTGTTCATTCCACTTGCCAATGCCTGTCCGATGTGAAAAGCCCTGTTATTCCTACTTGCTAAATTCTCCATCCCTGCTGGTATTTAACACCCAATCCCATTTGTTCTAATTTTGTGCACTAGCTTCTTCTGAGAGATTTTATCAAAAGACTTCTGAATTACACCACATCAACCATCAGGTTACTTCCTTAAAACTCCAGTAGATTCTTCAGTTTGACTTCCCTCACTTATGTTTGTCCAATCCTGTAAATGCTTTCCAAGTCTTCTACTTCTAAATATTTTATGATAGGTTTGAGTATTTTCCCCACCACTGACATAAGCTTGCTGGTCCTATTTTCTATTCTTCTCTCTCTTCCTCCTCGTTTCACTTAGTTGCACGTTGTGTAGGTGCATTATTATAGAGGTATTGCAGCTGGATCTACTCCTGTGTACTGACTTATTTGGTGGAGAGCCCATCTAGGAGAAATAGGAGAGGCAAAGAACTGCAGATGCTGGTTCATACCAAAGATAGACACAAAGTGCTGGTGTAACTCAGCAGTTCGGACAGCATCTCTGGAGAAAAAGGATGGGTGTGTTTTGGATTGGGACCCTTCTTCAGCTTTCTACATAAGGGTCCCGATTTGAAACATCACCCATGTTTTTTCTCCAGAGATGCTGCCTGACCCTTTGAGTAATAATGCCAGCACTTTGTCAAGTCAAGTCAAGTCAATTTTATTTGTATAGCACATTTAAACACAACCTACATTGACTAAAGTACTATACATTAGTGCAGATACTAAAAAATAACATACAATAGCACACAAACCTAACAACACATACATAAACAGTTTACAGTGCCCCCTTAAAGGGCATCAAACGCTAGGGAATAGAGGTAGGTTTTGAGCCTGTACTTAAAGGAGTCGATGGAGGAGGCAGTTCTGATGGGGAGTGGGATGCTGTTCCACAATCTAGGAGCTGCAACCGCTACAGCGCGGTCACCTCTGAGCTTAAGCCTAGGCCGCGGGATAGTCTATCTCTTGGAGAAATAGGATCTTCCTCTGCCCAAGCTTGCACACAGCAGCATCAAAATTGATTTCCCTGCTCCTTGGCAGTTTGCATCCAGCAAAGTAGTGTTCACTCATAACCATCAATACAGAATTCAACTTCCTCTCTAAGTGGCATGTAGTTGCTTTAAGAGGTGCCGAGCCCACTGGGATCTTTATCCTCTCAAATGGTATGCTGTCTGTTAGTTTTACCATTTAACAAGTTTGAGTTTGAATGAAGTTCATTCAGAAGTCCATTTGATTAGGTCATCTGCTGATATACTTGGGTGAACAGAATGGATAGCCCATCGATTCTCCACTGCCATTCACCACATGTGAGATTCAGCACCTGAATCTTCTACAACTTCTGAATGCTTAAGTCTCAAATTGTGAATCTGCTATCATTCTAACTTTGGATTTGCCCAACTATTTTCATGCAACTGTTATCAGATCTAGAAATGGCC
>NC_135957.1:56734141-56753807 GCF_053455715.1 Rhinoraja longicauda | reverse complement strand
AAAGAGAGAATGGCTGAAGGCTTCTGTGGAGAATAAGTGTCGATACATACCAGTTGAGCAGGTTCTAAACTGAACAGAAGCATAGAAACATAGAAAATAGGTGCAGGAGTATGCCATTCGGCCCTTTGACCCAGCACCGCCATTCAATATGATCATGGCTGATCATCCAAAATCAGTACCCCATTCCTGCTTTTTCCCCATATCCCTTGATTCCATTTGCCCTAAGAGCTACATCTAAGTCTCTCTTGAAAACATCCAGTGAATTGGCCTCTTACGATTACAAGCGAGTAATCAGGTCTTTTTAAGGAAAATAATATATTTAATAAAGATGAATTCCCCTGGGTTAAAATCTACAGTATAGATTTCAACAGGAGAATGAACAACACCACAACATAAGTACCTGGACAGATTCAAGATTAACTATTGGACGTTTGAAATAATTGTCTCCAGTGTGTATTATAGTGCTAGTGTACTGGCATCGCTGGTCGGCGTGGGCCAAAGGGCCTGTTTCCACACTGTATTTCGAAACTAAACTAAACTAAAATTTCTAAAGATAGAATTTCTTTGAAGTGTAGTCACTGTTGCATTGAAGGGAACACAGCATGCAGTAGGCTCCCACAAATGGGAATATGATAATGACTATATTTTTTTCTCGTGTAAATGTTTCAATAATAGCTGTTAGCCAAAGCACTGGAGATAAATCCTCTGCATTTCTTCCACATAATATGATAGAGTATTTTGTCTGCCCATATAAAGTGGGAGATGACAACTAGCTTTGGTGACTTATCAAAATTAAAACAAAGTTTTCTCAGCACCATGCTGGAGTCAGCTAATCAGTTGGGCAGAAACCTATGGAAACTTTTATCTCAAATGCAAGAAATAATCCAGAGACATCCAGATAGCACTTGTGTCATCTTGATGATTCTGCTAAAGTCTAGAATGTGTGGTTCATGGATACTGGGCTTTCTGTCAATTAAAGTTCCACATAGAGATGAAGTATGTTTATATTAATGGAATATTAAAACCAGACTCCACAAATATCCGTCAAAAACATTAAACGTTACCCTTTTACGAGGTAACACTTCCATTTCAAAAGGCATTTGTGTTTGGTTTGAAATGGTTGACCAATTGGAGCCTGATTAGCAAGAAAAAAACATCTTTTGTGGGTAAAATGTCTCTTAATTATATTTAAAACCTTTAGGCTGGAAAGTGTATATTCAACTTCAACACAGAAAATTGATTCTGAACAATATTACCTTAAATGGAAATCAACTGCAGAAAATCCAGGACTCATTTATTGTTTGAAAAGTGAAGATAATATTATGATTGAACAGAATCATAATATTATGATTGAACAGGATTTATGAAAGGGTAATCATGTTAGGCAATGGTGCCACAATTTTTGGAGATTGTAACTTGCATGACAGATAAGAGGAACCCTAAACTCAGGGAATAAAACCTTATTTTTTTACCTGGCTACATTGCAGTTTTAGAGTTCTCCAAACTCAGATAACGTTGTTTCTTCTGTTTGTATCTTATGAGATGATTAGGTGTTGTTTTCATTTGTGCTTGCAACTCCTCTCTCCCTTTGTTTTCATCTGTGTATCCTGCCCCGTAGTATTAGCAACACATTACACAGACAGCGATCCTTAACTGCCCCGTTCTCTTATTTCATCCATTGCCCTCCACCACAATCCAGCTACACAGCAGAAAACAAGCTGCTGGAGGAACTCAGGCAACATCTGTGGAAGCAAAGGGATGGGTAACGTTTCTGGTCACGACCCTGTATCAGGACTGAGAGCGTAATGGGAAGGTAACCAGTTTAGAGGTGAGAAGGAGTGGTGAAACAGTGTCTGGTAAGTGATAGGTGGAGCCAGGAGAGGTTGAGGATAATGGGATACTGTTTTCAATTAGAGGCTGATGGGTGATAGGTAGAATATTTTCTCCCAAGCAACCTCTTGAAAACTGCATAGCACTAACCTGTTAGCTATTGCGTTGACAGGCCTGTTAAGCCTCAGCAAATAAGAATTTTATTGTTCTGTTGACGATATATTCTTGACTCTTGACTTTTCCAATATATTGCAGCCCTCGCTCTGTTTCTTTTCCACTCCTACAGGTCCACCTAGATTCTCCCTTTCTTCATCTCTTTCACCCCCTTCCTTAGTTCAGTTTAGTTTATTATTGTCACATGTACCGATGTACACCAGTAATTACAATCAAGTCGTCCACAGTGCGTTACCTAGATTTGTTAAACTATCTCATCTATTTCCATCTGCCCATTATCCCGCGTTTATCTGGTTACTTGGCACAATCCATCCTCACTCTCTACCTTCCCTCTAACTGGCTACATCTGCCCATGTTTTCTCATCTGTTTCCACCTATCACTCACCACCCTCTGTCTACAAAAGAACCCCCCTCCCCACCTAGTTCTATCAGTCCATCATCCCTACCTCACCTGGTTCCACCTATCAGCTACTATTCTCTAATTCACCCTTCCCTCTCACTTCTTTGCACTGGCCATCTCCTCTCGGCACTCTCAGTCCTGAGGCAGCATCTTGACCCACAATGCCACCCATCCCTCTGTAGCCACACGTGCTGCTTTACCCATTTTCTCAACGTTATCCTTTGCACCATATTCCAGCATCTGCAGTCTCTTGTGTCTCCATTTTTCTGCCACTTCGACTAATGTGCTTTCTCTCCTTCTCAAGTGAATGGTCTTCGAAATGTTTGCCTTTCACGGAAGCTATCTGACCTACTGAGTGTTTCCAGCATGTTCTGTTTTGATTTCAGATAAGGGAGAGCTTGTTGATTTGATACTTTGAGAGGTTATTGAACAAAATTAGAGCACACTGAATTGGGATCAATTTACTGACATGGATTGAGGATTGATTAATGTACAGAAAACAGAGCAGAACCAAACTAATCATTTTTGGCCTGAGAGGCTGTGACCATTGGGGTGCCATAGGAAATTGTGCTTGGGTCCCAGCCATTTGCAACCATTATGGAAGAATGGATTATGTATAATAGATCTAAGTTTGCCACTGACAAAATTAAGTGACAAACTGTGCTCAGAGAAATGTGCAGAGGGGCTTCAGGAGTATTAACACACAAAATCAATGGCCAAGACATGGCAGATGGAATGTAATGTTGGAGAAAGTGGCGCCATCTTCTTCTGCAAAAATAATGGAAATCTGGAATATATTTTTT
Organism: Rhinoraja longicauda; assembly: GCF_053455715.1. Taxonomy (NCBI): domain Eukaryota; kingdom Metazoa; phylum Chordata; class Chondrichthyes; order Rajiformes; family Arhynchobatidae; genus Rhinoraja; species Rhinoraja longicauda. The sequence goes on along the minus strand of NC_135957.1, from coordinate 56,750,600 downwards.
AATAGAGAGATCGAAATATGTTGTTCAGAGGGACTTGGTTGCCATAAGCATGAATCTGAACAATAAATGCTGGCCATTTTCACATTGCCCACATTCCAAGAATGATCAAATTATAGTCAATGTTAAATTATCTCACAATATGCATGTATTTTTTGAAAATGTGGTTTTTGAATACACAGAGGATAGAAACAAGTAAACTTTTGCAGAAACCATGTAATTGGCAACAATTATACAAATCTAAGTTTAAACCATGTCAGAGTGAATCTAAGGTAGACACAAACTGCTGGAGTAACTCAGCGGGACAGGCAGCATCTCTGGAGAGAAGGAATGGATGACGTTTCGGTCAAGACCCTTCTTCAGACTGATATCAGGGGAGAAGGAGATACATAGATAAGGAAGTGTAAGGTGTGAAAATGGCTCAAAGAGAATGGAAATCAAGAAAAATGTAGAATTGTTAGTTGGGAGAAGGGAGAACTTCTTCAAAGTAGATATACCTTGAGGAGATTTCGCAGTGGAGTAGACAAAATGTGTAGGAAAGAACTGCAGATGCTGGTTTAAATCGAAGGTAGCCACCCTTCCAAAAATATTAATCGAGCAATTGTTTCAATAGTGTGCTCTAAGGCTTGTGAGCTTCTGTCATCTAATTATAGATTAGGAGGTTGCTAGCTGACGATTTTAAGAGAGGCGGCCACTCAACTAAATAATAGATGTAGGCAATTGAAGATGCAGGTGGGACAGGATAAATGTTTAATAATTTGATACATCAAATTTTCACAGCAGCATAAATTCTATCACAGCAGAACAGTTCAGCTCACCAGACCACCGAACATCTACTGGAAATCTACTGGACATCCCTGTATAGGGGCATCTATATTATGTCCCTATACATCTCTCCCCAATAGCTTCTCCATTGCTCTATGAAATGGAGGCTTTCAAAGACAAAACATCATAGAGCTATTTGTAGCACAGAAACAGGCCTTCAGCCCAACTTATTAATGCTGCACTAACAAGGCTAGTCCCAGTTGCCTGTGCCTGCTTCGTATCCCATCAAATCGTTCCTATCAATATCACTGCCCAGGTGTATTTTTGATATCATAATTGTACTTCCTTTGTCAGTTCTGTATATGTACCACTCTCTATGTGAAAAGCTACCCCTCAATATGCTTATTGATGAAAGCAAGTGTGCCAGATGCCGCCTTCACCATGTACCATCCTTGATTGCCTATGTACCAGCTCCTTGGGGTCTTTCTGTCTACAACAATGCCATTCCTTGATGAACCATTGGTCCAGTTGATCAAGATCCTGTTATAATCGTATAACCACATCCACCATATCACCAATATTAGCGTCATCCACAAACCTACTAACCATGCCATCTACATTTGTATCCTAATTGTTAATATAAATAATATTCAGCAGTGGCCCCAGCACTGAGCCCTGGGGGTTGCAGGCAGCTGGTCTGATAAGCAACATCCTTCCACCACCTTCTGCCTCCTTCTTTCAAGTCCATTTTGTATTCAAATGGCGAGCTCACCCTTGATTCTATCTCATTGAACCTTTGAACCTTTGAATGTTAAAGTTACGAAAGACAAATATTTTATTTTCTCATTGAAAATTAAAGGCACAAAACTTTGCAGATGCTGCTGGTATTCTTCATGAAATCTGTTCCTCAGCTAATAAAACATCCATATTTTCGACTTTGTGAGGCATATATTCAGGAGAATGTATGTCTATACTAAAAATGAACACTAATATCTTCTCTGTGGTAAGATATATCCAATTTTATTCAGACGGTATTATTGATGGTAAAATCAATAAAGTGATTCTCATGAACATCTTATTGTAAAGTTCCTGAACGAATTATTACTCATTACTAAATCAGTCTTTTATAATCTCTGCAGCAACCATTGTTTTCAGCTCAAATTATTGTTCTTACATAGCTAAGTTGTTAATTGTTCTTTGGTTTGTCCCTCACTGAACACATGAACTAATCAGTTGGTTCATGGCCAACATTTAATCCTTTATATCCATTGTTCAGCAAGTCATTTATCTCTGGATTTTTTTGTAATTGAAATTTGGCGCATAAATGATATTTCAAAAGACAATGGACACCATGGAAACCTTTGCAGGGTGTACAATCCAAAACTTTTAGATTTAGTAAGAGAATGGTCCCTCTGCGATTCACGGGATTGCACATCCCACCCCAGAATCTCTTGTCTCTCTGGGATAAAAAGATCCTGCGGTTTCCAAATTACTCTCAGAGACTCCTGCCATTGCTGCTCCATTGTCACACCTGCTAGGGTCCCCTTCCAATCTTTAGCCAGCTCGTCATTCATGCCTCTGTAGTTACCTTTTACAATAGACAATAGACAATAGGTGCAGGAGTAGGCCATTCAGCCCTTCGAGCCAGCACCGCCATTCAATGCGATCATGGCTGATCACTCTCAATCAGTACCCCGTTCCTGCCTTCTCCCCATACCCCCTCACTCCGCTATCCTTAAGAGCTCTATCCAGCTCTCTCTTGAAAGCATCCAACGAACTGGCCTCCACTGCCTTCTGAGGCAGAGAATTCCACGCCTTCACCACTCTCTGACTGAAAAAGTTCTTCCTCATCTCCGTTCTAAATGGCCTACCCCTTATTCTTAAACTGTGGCCCCTTGTTCTGGCCTCTAATGTGTCCAATCCCCTAATTATCTTATATGTTTCAATAAGATCCCCCCTCATCCTTCTAAATTCCAGTGTATACAAGCCTAATTGCTCCAGCCTTTCAACATACGACAGTCCCGCCATTCCGGGAATTAACCTAGTGAACCTACGCTGCACGCCCTCAATAGCAAGAATATCCTTCCTCAAATTTGGAGACCAAAACTGCACACAGTACTCCAGGTGCGGTCTCACCAGGGCCCGGTACAACTGTAGAAGGACCTCTTTGCTCCTATACTCAACTCCTCGTAATGAAGGCCAACATTCCATTGGCTTTCTTCACTGCCTGCTGTACCTGCATGCTTCCTTTCAGTGACTGATGCACTAGGACACCCAGATCTCGTTGAACATCCCCTCTTCCTAACTTGACACCATTCAGATAATAATCTGCCTTTCTATTCTTACTTCCAAAGTGAATAACCTCACACTTATCTACATTAAACTGCATCTGCTATGTATCCGCCCACTCACACAACCTGTCCAAGTCACCCTGCAGCCTTATTGCATCTTCCTCACAATTCACACTACCCCCCAGCTTAGTATCATCTGCAAATTTGCTAATGGTACTTTTAATCCCTTCATCTAAGTCATTAATGTATATCGTAAATAGCTGGGGTCCCAGCACCGAACCTTGCGGTACCCCACTGGTCACTGCCTGCCATTCCGAAAGGGACCCATTTATCCCCACTCTTTGCTTTCTGTCTGTCAACCAATTTTCTATCCATGTCAGTACCCTACCCCCAATACCATGTGCTCTAATTTTGCCCACTAATCTCCTATGTGGGACCTTGTCGAAGGCTTTCTGAAAGTCGAGGTACACCACATCCACCGACTCTCCCCTGTCAATTTTCCTAGTTACATCCTCAAAAAATTCCAGTAGATTTGTCAAGCATGATTTCCCCTTCGTAAATCCATGCTGACTCGGAATGATCCTGTTACTGCTATCCAAATGCTCAGCAATTTCGTCTTTTATAATTGACTCCAGCATCTTCCCCACCACTGATGTCAGACTAACTGGTCTATAATTACCCGTTTTCTCTCTCCCTCCTTTCTTAAAAAGTGGGATAACATTTGCTATCCTCCAATCCACAGGAACTGATCCTGAATCTATAGAACATTGAAAAATGATCTCCAATGCTTCCACTATTTCTAGAGCCACATCCTTAAGTACCCTGGGATGCAGACCATCAGGCCCTGGGGATTTATGAGCCTTCAGTCCCATCAGTCTACCCAAAACCATTTCCTGCCTAATGTGGATTTCCTTCAGTTCCTCCATCACCCTAGGTTCTCCGGCCCCTAGAACATTTGGGAGATTGTGTGTATCTTCCTCAGTGAAGACAGATCCAAAGTAACGGTTTAACTCGTCTGCCATTTCTTTGTTCCTCATAATAAATTCCCCTGCTTCTGTCTTCAAGGGACCCACATTTGCCTTGACTATTTTTTTCCTCTTCACGTACCTAAAAAAACTTTTGCTATCCTCCTTTATATTATTGGCTAGTTTACCCTCGTACCTCATCTTTTCTCCCCGTATTGCCTTTTTAGTTAACTTTTTAGTTTACTCAAGGGCAATACAGATAAATCTGATTTTGGCTTCTCCCTCTCAAAATACAGATTGAATTCTATCATATTATGATTACTGCCTTCACCCTAAGCTCCCTAATCAAATTTGGTTTATTATGCCACACCAAATCCAGAATTGCCTTTTCCCTCGGAGGTAGACACAAAATGCTGGAGTAACTCAGTGGGACAGGCAGCATCTCTGGAGAGAAGGAATGGGTTACGTTTTGGGTCGAGACCCTTCATCAGACTTTTCCCTCGTGGGCTTGATCACATTCTGCTCTAAAATGCCATCTTGTAGGCATTCTATAAATTCCTTCTCTTGAGATCCAGTACCAACCTGATTTCTGAACTTTCATCCAGTACCAACCTGATATGTAGTCTACCCGCATATTGAGATCCTCCATGACCACTGTGACTTTTTTAATCTTACATGCCACTTGTATCTACTGATATAATTTGTACCCTACATCCTATCTGCTATTCCGATGCCTGCGTATAACATCCGCTAGGGAATTTTTACTTTTGCTCTTTCTTAACTCTACCCACAAGGATTCTACATCTTCTAATCTTATGTTGTTTCTTGCTAAGGATTGGATTTCATTCCTTACTAATAGGGCCACCCCACCCCCTCTGCCCACCTGCCTGTCTTTTCGAAGAAGGGTCTGACCCAAAACGTCACCCATTCCTTCGCTCCAGAGATGCTGCCTGGCCCACTGAGTTATTCCAACATTTTGTGTCTATCTTCTGTCATCTTAGACAATAGACAATAGGTGCAGGAGGAGGCCATTCGGCCCTTCGAGCCAGCAACACCATTCAATGTGATCATGGCTGATCATTCTCAATCAGTACCCCATTCCTGCCTTCTCCCCATACCCCCCATATCCTTAAGAGCTCTATCCAGCTCTCTCTTGAATGCATTCAGAGAATTGGCCTCCACTGCCTTCTGAGGCAGAGAATTCCACAGATTCACAACTCTCTGACTGAAAAGGTTTTTCCTCATCTCCGTTCTAAATGGCCTATCCCTTATTCTTAAACTGTGGCCCCTTGTTCTGGACACCCCCAACATTGGATACCCCAAACCTCTGCATTGCTATCTGACATTATAATCAGACAGGTGAATCCTTATGGTATCCAGCAGTGGACTAGGAACTTTCTTCCAACAATAAATGTTCATGGCAACGTCCTGGAAAACGTAGATTGCTTTCCATATCTCTAGTCACCTCTTGGCAATGGTAGACAATTATGAAGTTTAACATTCCTGTCAGTGAGCTAGTGGTTCATTGGTTAATTGAGGAAAATATATATTTGAAGATCTATATCTCAGACTGACACAAACTCAAGGCTTACTGGTCAGCAGTGATCCAGGCCCCCCAAAGTGTTTCTGAGATATGGGCTACCTATAGTGGGCATCTCAAGAAACCTGAATATTACCATTAATATTGTATCTGTAAAATCATCCAAATTCACTGGGAGTGGACCAATGTCATTGTCCTCTCGCAGGGTAACCCCAGGGCAGTTTCCTCCTTACACTCAATAGTTTTCATTGGGCAGACCACACCAGAAACATACCAACACCAGACAGATTATTCGGAGCTGTCATGCATGAAATTAACAGGTGGTGCGAGGAAAGAAAAGATATATGAATTAAAATGTTTCTTGAAGAAAATCAACATGCCCACTGATGTTTGTGAATCTCAGGCTGACGATTACTTAAAGTGCTGAATGAGCAAAGAGGATGTTATTGAGAATCGTGCGTCCATACTTTGGGAATACACAAAAGCCCAGTGTAAGCAATAGAAGGAATGCTTAACCACTCAAATTACCCACCTGCACATGCCCCATCTGCGGTAGAGTCCATGGTTGCCACATTGGCATCGACGGCTCACCTCAGAACCCACACAACTGGAGTGGAAGCAAGTCAACCTTGATCCTGAGAGATTGTCAGAGAGAAAGAAAGAGATAGTGATAGAGGAGGCACTTCTGCAGCTTCCCAGCAATTACACTGGAAATCCTCACTGAACCCATTACCAGATTAGGTTCAATTACTCCATTTGCTGAGATCGTGCAGGAGGGAGTTAAATTCCAGATAGTTCCAACATAATTGTTCTGTATGGGTTTTTTTGGGGTAATCCGAAGTCCATTATTGTTTTCTATTTTTGGAAAGTTTCAATGAGTTTAAAAATTAATAGTATGCTTAAGTTTTTAAAACATTTTAAAAATGTTTTGCAAATTTATGAATGTCAGCCTGAGGGTGCAGTTCTGTCAAACCATCGCCATAGGATTCACTGAAGCATAGGGAAGCACTCAGGCTGAAGCATACTCCTTTGAGGATGTTCTTGCAGAAGAGTTTTGGAAGGGAAGTGTGATTGTGAGTGAGTGTGGAGCATCAACAAGCAGTGGTCTGCGGAAATTCCAGAACACGGTTTCATACTTTCCAATTACTCAGATTTCCAGAGTTTCATTAAAAATGGAAATTAATGGTTACATAAAGGGCTCTGACATAATTGAACAGTAGAGTCTTTACTACTCAGATTCCAGGGTATATTGTTATGTGGTTGTGTACTGCAATAAATCTGGAACTGGCTGTTTCATCCATGTAGACTTCTTTGTCTGGTCATAGTATTAGTCATCGCCACTGTCCGAAGAATGATCCCAACCTCAAATGTCACCTGTCCATATCCCTCCACAGATGTTGTCTGATCCGCAGAGTTCCCTCAGCAATTTGTTATTGATATTATTTTATCATTATCATGTGCACCGAGATAGTGACAAAACTTTGTTTTGCATGTTTACTGTGCATGAGTACAATCAAACCATACACAAGCACAACAGGTAGTGCAAAGAGAAATAAAAAAGAGTGCAGAGAATAGTGTTGCAGTTACAGAGAGTAGTGTTGCAACTACAGAGAAAGGGCCACAACACGATAGGTTGGGAGATTACAACTCCATCTTTATAAGAGATCCATACAATAGTTTGATATCAATGGGGAAGAATCTGTTTCTGAATCTGGTGGTAAAAATCAGTTTGATTTTTTACTCAAGGTTCTTGAGTCTCATGGTAATGTGTTGCCCTGTCAACTCCACAATCATATATACTTGTTCTTGTGAAGAAATGGAAGCAAAGGTTGATGCCTTACTGGCTTTATTTACCAATTATAATACATCAGTTCTCTTATTTACTCCGTCATTGTCAAAAAGTATCAAAGCCATAGTTCCGCATAGCGTAGAAATGCAGGCTTACTTGTGATGTGAATAACCTTATCCTAACCCCTCTTTGATTATCACCATGACAATAAAGTGCAGCCTACAGCACAAGTTTATTGGAGAGTAGCAAGCAACATTGCAAAGTGGGCATTTCATCATAAAGCATCCCACAATTATTGGTGGTGGTGATGAAGTAATCAGTCTTTTGCACAAATGAACAGAATGTTTTTGGAATGAGAAAGCTGGAAGTCAACATATAAGGACAAGTTACTTCAATTTTTTCTACTATTTAGTTTCATGTCTGCATTCAGTTCTTCGGTATATGAAGAGGATTATGGAAGGACAGCTCGTGATGAAGGTCAATTTGCATGTTGTCCATTTCCACCATTTTACTATCTTGCCCGGCATGGCCATCTGCAATTACCCCCGTGATGCACTAAGGGAGACTGAAATTTAACCGGGTAGGATTTTGGTACTTTCAAATTGCAAGCAATAAATAATATCGATAGGGGGCTGCAAGGAATCTCAAAGTCTAAATTGTCCTCATACTTTTGGATAGCAGACTTCAGTTTTTAATTGGAACATGTAGAAAATGAGGCAATTGATAAATGTGCAAACACGACACCATCCCTGTCCTTCATAAGCGAAGAAGATTTCCACTCTGTGTGCGTTCAACAGTTACACTAAAGGATCATGTTCACATTTAAACCAGTTAATGGTTGAGCTGCTCTGAAAACAATCAGTAATGCAGGGGTGTCATGATATACTAGTTATTTTTAATAACAGTAAGAATAATCAGATTCTTAATAATATTAAGACAATGTGTGCAATGGAGGTATGGGCAGAATGGTGCAGTTGAATTTCGGATTGCTGGTACAAGGAAGAAAGCTTCTCAGGTTATCAATATTAACGATGTAAATATCCAACATGAATTGTGTCAACAGTTAGAACTAGAATACTCTGAAACACGATATCTATGGGAAGCTCATTATCAGCTCTATATTTGCTGCTCAGTTATTAAAAGTTAATTACTAACAATTTTGAATTCAGAATGTGTATTTTATTAATTAGCCACTACATGTTTCATGGCTGTCATGTTGTTATTCCACTAACATTTATTAGCACTACTGTAACATCAAAATACTTACATTTGCTGCATAACGACTCAGATGCATTCAGCAGTTTGTTTTCTAACATCTGTGTACTACAACTCTAATCTAAATTCTGACTTGATACCTGATCTGGAATTGGTTATTGTTGTTAAATTGCTATATATGTAATTGGATTGAAATCCATAAAGATCTTTCATGTGAATAGGTTGTCAGTAGATCAGTCTTGATGAAATTGGGAATAATTATTCTTGGTGCATCAACTGCATTTTAATTGACAAAAATTGAGTGTATTCTAAATCCAACAGGGTTCTAAACCTCTGGTAATTATTATTCAGTACTTTACCTTTTATATTGTTTTGCAGAGGTGTTTAGAAGTGTGTGGCATTTTGAGTGAAACTATGAAAATGGTGGAGTACAACTTGAGACATTTCAGTGCAACATTCAAAACAGCATTGACAAGTCGTGTTATTTGCATGAGGCTGTGGAAGAACTGAGTGAATATCCTAATCCTTTGTATTAGGTATTACCAATGGCTGGTATATATTCACATAACCTGATATCTCAGCTGTATATATTGAGCAGGCAAATAGCCAACATTTCCACAATGTTCCTGAGAACTCTGGATTTGGCCATTTTCTTGCATGGCTTATTGCTGTTAGCAGCTTTGTCCCTCCAAATGTCAGCGTGGAAACAGCTTTGTCCCTCCAAATGTTTGGATACAGCGTGGAAACAGGCCCTTAGGCCCACTGAGTCCACACTGAACAGCAATTCCCACACACTAACACTATCCTACACATACTAGGGACAATTTTATACATACACCAAGCCTAGTAACCTGTACGTCTTTGGAGTGTGAGAGGAAACCGAAGATCTCGGAGAAAGTCCATGTGGTCACGGGGAGAACGTACAAATGCCGTACAGACTGCACTCGTAGTCAGAATCAGACCTGGATCTCCAGCGCTGTAAGGCAGCAACTCTACCGCTGCGCCACCGTGCCTCCCTAAGATTGTTAGGATTTGTTGGTTCGTTGTTAAGATTTAGTGCATACAATGAATAGATGTGCGTAGAGCTTTGCCTCTCCCTATAGTAGTGTAATCAATGTACTTCTGGCTCCACACACAGATCCCCAATGGTAGTGCAGCAGAGCAGTACCAGATTGGCTCTCCAGCATATACTTTTTTGCCTGTTCATATCTCTTCATCATTTTCCATCTTGTATATATTTATGCTTATTATGCTTATTGATATAAGGAAGCCATTCAACTAAATGAAATTCCAGATGCACTTCAAAGTCATTCCCACTCAATCGATATGTGCTAAAAGGAAGTTTCAAATGATAGTTAACTTGCCATAAATGGCTTATGTTGTTACCAAATGAGAAAGTCTTGTCTACTTGTTTGATGGAATAATTTGCGACTGCTATTCATTTTTTTCTCCATGCATTGTGTGCAGCCTCTTAAAAACCATTTTAGCAATTGAGGCATGTACATAGTTAAAGAGTAAGGTAAAACACAACGTGCTGGAGTAACTCAAAAGGTCAGGCAGCATCCCTGGAGGACATGGATAGGCGAAGGTTCGGGTCTGGATCCTTCTTCAGACTGAATGTAGTCGGGGGACAAAGCCGGAAAAGATGTGGGTCGTGGGATAAAGCTTGCCAAGTGATAGGTGGATACAGGTAAGGGAGGTTTAATTGGCAAATGGGTGAACAAAGTCTGGTGATAAGAGTAGTGAAATGTTAAGCCAGAGGGAGCGAAACAAGTGGAAAGGGAAGATGTTGGTGGGTGGGGAGGGAGGAAAGGGTCAGGATAGTTAGAGGAATTGGTGTGCATCTATTTTTGGACACATCTTATTCTTGGAAAGAAAGCTGTGGGGGAGGCGGGGGGTGGAGGGAGGGGGGAGGTTTAAATTTAACTACAATTGGAGAATTCAATGTTCAGACCATTGGGTTATGAATTCAATGTTCATACCAAGTGGAATATGAAGTGCTGTTCTTTCAGTTTGCGTGTTACCTCACTCTGGCAATGAAGGAGGCAATTCCTTTTGTAGTACTAGATATTGGTTTATTATTGTCATGTACCAAATTTCTTTGTATACTACTCAGTGAAATCATACTTTAGATAAGTAAAGGGCATAATGAGGTGGGTTGGAAGATTGGGGCTTCCACTTTAGTTTATCGGAGGAATGTTCAGTAGTCTACTAACAATGGTGAAGAAACTGTTCCTGAATCTGTTGGTATTTGTATTCAAGCTTTTGTATTTTCTGTCTGGTAAGAGGATATTGGTAGAGTACTGGTTTATTATTGTTACTTCTACCGAGATGCAGTGAAAATCTTTGTTTGTGTGCTATCCCTGTCAAGACAAACAATACGTGAGCACAATCAAGGTATATAGACGTAAAATAGGTAACACAGAGGAGTAAAAATCATAGTACGGGTATATATTGCTAGAACATTACAGTTACAGAGAAAGTGCAGATTTTTTTTTAAAGTGCAAGGTCCTCAATGAGGTAGGTTGGAAGATCGTGATTGCACTGTAGCTTATGGGTGGACTGTTCAGTAACAGCAGGCAAAGAGCTGCTCCTGAATATGTGGTACATGTTTTCAAGCTTTTGCATCTTCTGCCCAATGGGAGAGGGGAGAAAAGGGAATGACAGGAGTAAAAATGATCCTTGATTATGTTGGCTGCTTTCCCAAGGCTGTGTGAAGTGCAGTTGGAATTAATGGTGGAACGTTTGTCTATGTGATGGACAGGCCGACATCTACAACTCTCTGCCATATTATTGTGGTCTTGGGCAGAGCTGTTTCAGAACCAAGCTGTGATGCATTCCAATAGGATGCTTTTTGTGATGCATCTAGAGCAGTTGTTAAGAGTGGTAGGAGACATGCAAATCTTTGGGGTGTAAATGGGATGTACAATATGTTGGCTGCTTTCCCGAGGCAGTGTGAAGTATAGATGGGGTCGATGGGGGGGGGGGGAATGCTTGTTTATGTGAGACAGTAGTCAGCACCTTCAGGCAACTGATAAGATTTGTGCATAATTCAGTTAATTCTTTCTCTCTCGTATTCATCGTTAAACCCCCCTGCCAAGACTCACAAGCAGATATCATTGAAACCTTGAATTATGTACAAGAAGTACTTACAATTTGAAATTCCAAAGTTAAAATATGTACTTGCAAATTCGCAAACTATGCCTGGTGAGTTTAACAATTGAAACTCCCATGAACATCAAACTATTAACAAACTAAATGAAATTCCTGATGCACCGTTTTGACATAAAACATTGACCATCCCTTCCCGTCCACAAATGCTGCTAGACACGTTGAGCCCCTCCATTAGATAGTTTGTTGCTCCAAATGAAAAATAAATGTCCTTTCAATTCGATTATTTACTGAGACATCCTGAATATTGGGGTTAGTTCCACTTTTTTCCTCCATTTGAATAAAGAAATAGCAAACATTTAGAAGGCTCTGTGAATATAAATGTTACCATTGATTTCTCATTTGGATACGACAAATCTCTCTTGATGACACAGGAGAGTCTAAAATGGAATACCATCCTATTCAGAATACAGAATACAAATTTACTCATAAGTTGGCACAGAATCAGCAGTTACATTAAAACTCCATATTTTATAATGCCTTTATTAATCCACCACAGTCGGAGAAAGTCTTAATCATTTTCAAATTCCATGAAAAATAAGTTTCATTTGGAAAAAAACTACAGTTTTCTATTTTATTAATTAACAGCCCCAATAGAAGCTCTTTGAATTTCAAATTTTAAATACCTTTTGTGCATAATCCAAGACAGGTTTAGAGGGATATGGGCCAAATGCAGGCAGGTGGGACGAGTGTAGATGGGACATATTGGCTGATGTGGTTAAGTAAGGCCAAAGGGCCTGTTTCCACACTGTAAGACTCTAAGACTATAAAGGCTATCACTTTCTCCAAATATTTGGTGATTTCCTGCAGTTCATGAAGAAGATTAAGTCTATCAGTGTTTCATAGGCACAGCATAACTGCACATAACAGCACAGCATAACACAGCAGTGTTTCATAGGCACAGCATAACTAGAAAATAAATAGACAGTTTGGCAATCCTGCAAGGAGAGGGGAGACAAGGAGGGTGCAGAGGCCTGTGGAGGGTGCAGAGGCCTGAGGAGGGTGCAGAGGCCTGTGTACGGCAGGCATTATCTGGCCAATGTTTTCAGGAATAATTCTCCTTTTTGAATCTCAACAATGTATTTAGTGCAAAGAATAACTGAATCTGTAGTTGTCCAGTTATTAAGATTGACAGTATCCCAAGAACTAAGAGTATGCTGTTGGCTATGTTTTGCCCAGTTTGATCTGTGTTTCTATAGATTTTTTTGTCATACACTGTAAGCTCTTTAACTATGAACATGGTTGTTAATTCCCATTGCGAAACGTTGTCCTTGGGATAAGTTAGAAAGAGCAGACCTCGTGCTCAAGTTAGCCACCTCGCCCCAGACTCTCAATTGATTATTGCATAGAACTGTGAACAGAAAAGTAGTAGAACCAGTCCATTGGCCCATAATGTTTGTGCGGATCGTAATGCGAAGTTGAACCAATCTCCTCTGCTTGCACATGATCCGTATCCTTCCATTCCCTGCATATCTATCTGAAAACCTCTTAAATGGCCCCATTGTATCTGTCGCCACCACCACCCCTGGTAGCACGTTCCAGACACCCATCACTCTGATTAAAACAAAAACTTGCCACCTACATCTCCTTTGAACTGTGGCCATCTTACTATGCCCTCTAGTCGTTGACATTTCCACCCTGCGAGAAAGTATCTGACACACTTGCCAATTAGTCAACAGGAGAGAGTAAAGACTGACATTTTGCCATTTCTAAATATGCATGTATACTTCATTGGATGCTCTCCGTATGATGTTTGGATGCCATGGGGATTTATGGTCTCCACCTATGCAGAATATCTTGCATCCTTTTAAAGAAAAATGTACAGGACAGCCACGTTTCCTTTCAAATGCAGGGGGAAAAAATGATTGTTGGCTGTTTCGACCCTCATTGAAATCTGCCTCCTGCTCCAGCCACTGCCACAACAAAGCAAGGCAAGGATTGCATTGTCAGTGTTGCGATGGTGATAATGATTTTTTGTGAAACTGGCTCACTGCAGACTTCTGCTGAAGACATTTGTGTCCTCTACTACACACTGTTGCGTGATGCTAGTCACTAACACATTCCATTGAAAGAACACTTGGTGCATGTCTATGAGGTACCTGCAAGACATTGGGACCCAAATGCATATCCTGCTGTGATCCTAATGCAACCAACATTCACAGATTTATGAGTGCAGAAATAACAAATAACAACTCCTTGCAGAGTGCTGCACCTGGCTGGGTTTTTACTCGACATCTGAATACATTGAACATCCTGCCACGATATTATCGATGTCTCTCAGCAGTGAGTAGATAACTGTAGTTTTGCACTGTTGCTTTATCTGCAAACAGTTTTTCTTTACACTGTCTTGTATAATTTATGTGTAATTTATGGATAATTTATATTTTTGTGTGTTAGTTTATGTGCCTTAGATGCTACTGCAAGCAAGATTTTCATTGTACATGAACACCTTGCCATACTTGTGCATATAACAACAAAATCAACTTGACTTGATGTAGCCTCTCGAGGAGTGCAGGCTTTCCATAATCCAGGGTGCCATCTGATGCATGTCTGCAATGCAAGCTCTACTCTGGGATTATCACAACCAAAATTCCACTCTAACAATGTGTGACCGTGCGTGGCAGTGGTGAGAATCATGCTCAGTTTGTTGGCAGCAGGCACAGCATTTTCAATCTGTCCCAGCCTGATCTGATTGATTGAAGCAAATTAATGGAACAAGGGTCTCAACACAAAATGTCACCAATTCCTTTTCTCCAGAGATACTGCCTGACCCGCTGAGTGACTCCAGCACTTTGTGTCCATCTAAAGCAAGGGAAATACTGGCTCTCCTGATGACAAGGCTTTTTAATTGGAGTGCATATGTGGGCAACACAATGTTACAAATGCCATCTTGCCAAAAGAAATGTTAAGGGACATATCCATGATTTGCTCAAGTGACCTTCGTATAATCTGAACTCAGCACAGTGGGTATCAGGGTTCATGTTTGTCTTCTATATGCATCATGAGAGCAAAGACTTTGCGACTCACGCCCCAGCCATGGGCTCTGTTGGCCGCTCCGTTCGGACCCGGGTTCCGACCCGCGCCTCAATGAAGGCTTCCGGCCGCGTTCCCAATCCGTAGCCACGGCCCAGCGGGAAGCTTTCTGCAGCGCAGCCTAGCGTGAAGTCTTCTTGCAGGGTGACAACTATGCAGGAAGCAAGTTCATCGTGAGCATTGGGAGATAGTGTGATGATCAATGGAAGGATATAAATTCTATGATGTCATTAAATAGTTACTTTAGGAGTGATCAGTGATGTTCCTGGAACAGTTTATTTATTTACATTGTTTCAGCGAGTTCCATATTTCTTTAAATCATACAGAGAAGCCATTTGGCCCACTGTCAATGCTATCCCATAGAGCAGTTCCATTCCCCTCTTAATTCCGACCAAATCCACTTAACTTCACACTAAGGGTCAATTACAGTGACTAATTAATCAATCAGCATGGTTTGTGGCTGGTGGGAGCAAACTGGAAGACCTTGGACAAACCCATGCTGTTCTAGACAGAACAGTCAAATTCCACACATTTGATTGTTCCACAAATTCCACAACAGCAGCCAAGGTCAGGTATGAACCTCAGTTGCTGCAACTTTAGGCTTCTGATACCAGTGAAATAAAATGTAAAATATATATTTTCCTTGTGTTTCATGAAGTTACTTAATTTTACTTAAAATAAATTTATCTTCATAACAAGTCTCCGCTAGCTGATTTAAGGGGAATCCATATATGGTGGCAGTGACACCATATGTTTGCCTAAAGCAAATTATTTTATTTTGGTGAATGTCTTAGAGCTGGTCTTATTGTTTACAACGTAATCACAAATTTAACTGTGTGCATGATGGATTCAGGTGATTCTCTTTTTGCCATCACATGCTCTCTAAGGAACGGGATCTGCAATAATTCCAGGTAACAGCACTTCTTACTGTGATAAAGTAGACTGGGGAAAGCAGAGGGATTTAAAAAAGAGAGTATCTGAACTAGGGAACTTTTCTCGGTACCGACAACTGCAGAGAAACAGGCCCTTTGAGAGACATATATTTAACAGGAGAAGACAAGAGCGGAGTGGATCGTAGGATCAATATAGAACAGTGTTGTGAAAACCCACAGAAGGTTGTGGGTTTCATGGAATTATGCCAGAAGAAATACTCAGAGACAGACTTGTGCTTGGTATTACAGATTCAAGGTTCGGCAAATGACTGCTTTGAGGAACCAGCCGGGATTTAGATAAAAACAAATGGGATTTTTCATGCCAGAAATAGAGATACAACTGAAAAGTCTTTAATGAGTCAATAATACAGAGTATGAGTGCTCAATTTAAACTCAAGGAAATCCGTAGGAGTGACTGTAAAAAGCTGTAAGTTGAGGATGAAGAAACACCAACTATTGAAACTTTGAGAGGAGCGAGTCCAACTTTTAATTAAATATGTAACAAGTGTGGAAAGTGCAAGAACTTTGCAAATAAAATAAAATGTCACGAAAAGGAATCACCTGCACATGAACAGGCAGTCAGAACAGTTAATAAGAACCAGGAATATAATTTTTTTGTTGTCAGCGAATTCAATGTATCTGATTTTCATGATAAGCAGCGTGTTGCGCTTAAAGTAAAGTCAGGCAACTGCTTGAGATTTCATGTAAATATGGGATCCCAATGCAAAGTGGTTCTGCTTCACACATGCATTAAAAACAAC
>NC_135957.1:56702641-56733641 GCF_053455715.1 Rhinoraja longicauda | reverse complement strand
AGCATTGATTGGCTTAAACTAGAGCAGAACAACTTTGCCCACATTTTTAGCTCTTATGTGATATGTCCAACGTTTTTTTGCTCACGAGCGCACATTGAAATTGGTCTATTGCCTTTTAATGGAGTCAAAAAATTGCATGAATACAAAAAATTGTATTTCAGAAAATTGCATGAAGATTGAGAGCTGAGATCTTCAATGGTGAAGTTCAGAGAACAAAAGTATTGAGTGCCATCTGACAGTGTTGGTCACAGCACAGCATGAAGGATCTGTTGTTGGTTCTCACTGTTGTCATAGGTACAATCTCTAGTGCCAGCTCCTTAAGGTAAATACAGTAATACTGGTGGTTCTATTCAAGCTGCCGGTGAAAGCTACCACTGTATGAATGGATGTCATAATGATAGGAAGATTAGAAGGAAAGTGCTCCCAGGGGCCAGAGAGAACAGGGCATAATACAGTATATCAATGAGTGCACACTAGAAAACAATGCACTACAAATGAAGATCCACACCCTCTCTGACTGCTTCTGTGAACCAGATGAAGTTCTCATTCCTTGAGAATGGAATTTTGCAACACTTCCCCCACCCAACACACAGCCACATACACACGCACACACACACATGGTAGCAATAAGCAGCACACAAACATCACTTGCAGGGAGGTTTTCAACCTCGCTGGTCTTTTAAATAACAATGTTATCTTCTGTCAGAACAAACCAATTTGTACTAACATCCTTTCCCCTGAAAACATGCTCTTTAAGGAGCAAACATTCACAAACTGCTGACTCACTAAGATTCATAACCCCCTTCAACCTTCAATGCAATCTCATATATATGTCTTCAACTACTTTGCCCAGGGAGGAGAATATTATGGTCACACTTAACTTCCTCATCTCTGTAACATTTCAAGTTGCTGCTGCTAACCACTGTCACATCTCATACTTCGCTGCTCACTGTGGCATGAGTGGGCTCCAAATAATTTGAGAGGGCACTTTTTGAGCTGACAGCTGGCATATGTGGCATGTATAACAAGTGCAAAGAAAAAATATTGTCAATATGTGCTAAATGAAAAGATGCAAAAAGGCGTAAGAGGCAGGAAGAACAGAAAAATATAGAGGCATAAATTCACCTTCACTTGCGAGTACTACACCAGTCTGTTAATATCACGTACAATACCTCTAAATTTTATCCTAAAATTTATTTCAAGTGAAATCAATACTAAGTTTAGTTTAGTTTAGAGATACAGCGAGAAACAGAACCTTCGGCCCACAGAGTCCACACCAACCAGTGATCCCCATACATTAGCACTATCCTACACACTGGGGACAATTTACAATTCTTATTGAAGCCAATTAAGCTACAAACCTGTATGTCTTTGGAATGTGGGAGGAAACCTGAACACCCGGAGAAAACCCACGCGGTCATGGGGAAATGTACAAACTCCATACAGAAAGCACCCGTAGTCAGGATCAATCCCAGGTCTCTGGTGCTGTTATGGGAGATAATACGATATTATTTTATACATTAAACATTGTTGTTTAAGGTTTGTAACTACTTAGTCATTAGGCGCCTCTCTGTAACTAATTAAGGCGCTCTAGACATTCCTTACCCTTGACACGTGTCTGTAACTGCTGCTCAGGAGGAGGAGAAACATTGATGGATGAACCAGGATAGAAGACAAGGGTGAAAGGTGACATGTGAAGAAATACAGACATCCATCAATGAGTGGGGTGATTACTTGAAAGTTTAATGGTGGCAGAGTGGAAGGTAACCACGACACTGTTAGGCAGCAACTCTACCACTGTGCCACCGTGTCGCCCTAAGGTAATGTCAAAATTACATTTTCCCATAAAATTATGCATTTTCCTGTGTGAAATAAGGAGAACAATATCTGATCAAATTACATTGCAAAAAGGGTGAATGTGATTAACTCAACATTTTCAATAATGGTAAACTTATTGATCAAATACACCCAAAAATCTGGATGAGAGATAAGACAATTGTGGCCAACTCTGGAGCAAATATGCATTTGGAAACATAGACAATAAAAGCAAATGTAGGCCATTCGGCCCTTCAGACTTGCTGCAGCAATCAACACAATCATGGTTGATCATCCACCTCTCATTCCACCACCTCCCCATTTCTCTTGATTCTTTGTCTTTAAGAGATATATATCTATTTTCTTCTTGAATATATTTGATGCCAACACTGGCTTCCATAGTAGAGGTTTCCACAGATTCACTCTTTCTGGGTGAATTTTCTTCTGATCCTGGTTCTATATAGTAACCCCCTTATAACATGGTATAATCTATGTATTAAAACTCTCATTTGTTTGTTCGTTTGTTCCTGAACTTCAGCCAAAACGGTACACGATAGCGCAACAATTTTAGGCCTACCTTACTCACCGTTGTCCCTTTGGTGCTAATGGAAGAAGTTTAATTGAAATTGGTGTTATATTTTTTAAGTTATTCCCATTTCAAAGTTTAAATCTATCTTATAGGGAGGGATGGGGGAGGGATGGAGGGGGAGAGGAGGGAGGATAAGGGGGGTTGAGGTGGATGGAGTAGGGGTGGAGGGGAAGGGGGGGAGGGTGGAGGGAGGGGGTGGAGAGAGGGAGGGAGGGAGGGGGGAGAGCAGTGGGGGGAAGGGGGGAGGAGAGGGTCCTGCACCAATGCAGGAGAGGTTTGGGCCCAACGGGTCCACTTGGTCTAGTCTATGCTAAAATGATCAGGTGGTGTACTGTTAAGGAAGTTTTAGGGCCTTCAGAGAAAAAAAATCACTGTGTTTAATATTTTAGTCTGCCATGTGGAATCAAAGCACTACAGCAGCAGTTTAAAAGCAGACTCTGGGAAGGGGCATGAAAAATAACAACTTATTTCCATCACACTTGAATTTATCCCCAAAGCCTACGGCAACAATTACATTTGTTGTTAAAAATGAAATCATTCAAGATACTGAACCTCAAGATACTGAACTTCTTCCATTGAACATTTTTCCATAGATAGTATGAGATCACTCCAATGACAATGAACAAATTAACATAGGAACTAACATCAAAGATACAGGATAAATATGTAGGCATCATGATGGTGGGAGGGAAGTGGGAAGTGGGAAATTGGATGTGTGCAGAAAAACACACAGATTCACCTGATATATTTTATTAAAAGAGTTGGATCTTAATTGCCAATCTATTGAAGGACCAAGGCCCGCGTAAGGATGACACAGAATGACAAAGTTCAAGCTGAATTCTTGTATATTCAAGGCCAGGTGGATCAAGAGATTTATCGAGCACGATTTTGAACATCTGGTTAAAAAAAGGAACCTTTAGCAGGAAAGCGAAAGAAAAGCAGAGGAGACAGCTACAGATACAGGGATACAGCATGGAAACAGGCTCCGGCCCACTCTGTCATATGTTGAAAGACTGGAGCGACTAGGCTTGTATACACTGGAATTTAGAAGGATGAGAAGGGATCTTATCGAAACATATAAGATTATTAAGGTGTTGGACACGTTAGAGGCAGGAAACAAGTTCCCAATGTTGGGGGAGTCCAGAACCAGGGGCCACAGTTTAAGAATAAGGGCTAGGCCATTTAGAACGGAGATGAGGAAAAACTTTTTCAGTCAGAGAGTTGTAAATCTGTGGAATTCTCTGCCTCAGAAGGCAGTGGAGGCCAGTTCTCTGAATGCATTCAAGAGAGAGCTAGATAGTGCTCTTAAGGATAGCGGAGTCAGGGTGTATGGGGAGAAGGCAGGAACGGGATACTGATTGAGAATGATCAGCCATGATCACATTAAATGGTGGTGCTGGCTCGAAGGGCCGAATGGCCTACTCCTGCACCTATTGTCTATTGTCTATTGTCTATTGTCAAACAATGATCCCCGTACATTAGCACTATCCTACTCACTTGGGACAATTTACAATCTTTACCAATTAATCTACAAACCTGTATGTCTTTGGATTGTGGGAGGAAACACATCATCATCACGGAGAGAATGTACAAATTCCTTTTTGACAGTACCTGTAGTCGGGATTGAACCTGGGTCTCTGGCGTTGTAAGGTAACAACTCTACTACTGCACCACCATGCCACCATGTTGGTTAGGACCAACAGAGGTGGCCCTTTAATAAAGGACCTGTCAGCTACGAAGGCATTGCATTTCGGGAGGGGTAATCTGATTTTATCCCAGACAATAATGTAACATTGACCAGTGAGACAGCTGTGGATATAGAGAGTTGTTTTGTAACTTAGAGAGTCAAGTTGTCAGAGGATGCAGCATCGCCCATTATGCTAAACTGAAGTAACTGTTCATGTAAAGTGAAGCTATCTTAGAATAAGAAGTTCTGGTTTGTCATCAATTATTAATTTGCCAGGTCAGATTCTTGTGCTGTTTGGCAGTATTAAAATCCACACCCACTGTAAATGTAGGTGGTCTCAGTAGAGATATTTGTCCTATTGAATTGCATTTTTTCAAGAGTATTCTTTCAATATTCCTCAAACACATGCTATTAAACTTGAAGAGATCTCTTTTACTGCAAGCACCTCCCGCAGAGGACTTCAAAGACTACAACCAGGAAGAGTGCGACTTGCCATCCTTGTTTTGTGCAGCTGTTGCCGTCTCTCAGTTTGCGTCCAGGTTTCACTTTCAAAGTCCTGCTAGCTGCAGATAATCTGGGCCGTGGCCTGGTGTGCTGTACTTTACATTAAATGCATTGATCTTGCGATATTCTGAGCTATGTCTCAAAGCATTACTAGCTCATGCAGTGCCACACAGGAGTGGCATTGTTGCCATCGTGACAGAATTTTATTTCTTTAAACCGTCGAAAGCTAAGGATAGTCGAAAAGCTCAAGCAATTCAATCTTTAATTACTCGTGTCTTTAAAATGAACAGAGCTTAATGGAAGAAAGATTAAAAATGTGAAATTATAGTTTTAGATTCAGTCTTGTATTTCAAGAAGAAATAGTTAAATTAGGCTGGAGATGGTTGCTCATGACCCATGTTTAAAAAAAGAACATTAGTCAACTGACAGCCTACAGAGTCCCAAAGCCTCCATTTCATTCTTCCTTTTTTCCTTTCATTATGGTACCAAATGCTCTTCCTTGTTTAGTTTAGTTTAGTTTAGTTTAGTTTAGTTTAGTTTAGTTTAGTTTAGTTTAGTTTAGTTTAGTTTAGTTTAGTTTAGTTTAGTTTAGTTTAGTTTAGTTTAGTTTAGTTTAGTTTAGTTTAGTTTAGTTTAGTTTAGTTTAGTTTAGTTTAGTTTAGTTTAGTTTAGAGATATGGTGCAGAAACAGGCCCTTTGGCTCAGAGTCCACACAGACCAGCGATCCCCGCACATTAACACTACCCTACACACAGTGGAGACAATTTACACCTACAGTATATCAAGCCAATTTACCTACGTACCTGTACGTCTTTGGAGTGTGGAAAGAGACCAGAGATCTCAGAGAAAACCCATGTGGTTATGGGGAGAACCTACGAACTCCATACCAACAGCACCCCGTAGTTGGGGTTGAACCTGGATCTCCAGTGTTGCAAGCGCTGTAATGCATCAACTCTACCACTGCGCCATAGTGCCGCCCTTGTGGCCAACTTATTTTTTTCATTTCCTCTATCCCTGGACACAATTATTGCCTTGTCATTCTTTTCTTGCAACCTCAATGTCTTCCATGCATGCCACAAAGTCACATGTTGCATTTAGATTTCTCAACTGCCACAGTGGATATTGAACTTGTGTTTCAAGGCTCTGGATTACTTGGCCAGTCATTCCACCGATGCTGCCAAGTTGGTAAGAAACCTGATGGCGATCCCCAGAGTGGTTGTCACAGATAGTATTTCTTTTGTAACGCATATTTTGAAAATTTATTTGAGGTTTTGTTAGATGCAACTTAAATTAATTCTGATGTAACACAGTGATGGCACCGCTGGTGGAGCTGCTGCCTCACAGCACCGGAGCCCTGGGTTCAATCCTGACCTTGGCTGTTGTCAATATGGAGTTTGCATGTTCTTCCTGTGACCATGTGAGTTTCCTATGTGTATTCCAGTTTCATCTCACATCCCAAAGACATGCAGGATTGGAAATTAGTAGGCTCTGTAAATTGCCAGTAGTGTGTCGAGAGAGGATGAGAAACCAGGATAACATAGAACTAGTGTGAATGGTGATCGATGGTCAGTGTGGACTCAGTGGGCCGAATGGCCTGTTTCCATGCTGTGTCAAACAATCAATCATTGGTTCCCACCTTCTGGACCCCACTCTCTTTTTGATTGGTAAAATTTTCAACTTGAAAATTGGCCAATTTATTTCCAGAATGATTTAGATTTATACTACAGTCATGTTGCCTTTCAAGTGTGGGCATGGCTCTGACATCGTGTTTCATGTATTCATATCACCATTTTGTCTTCAGTTTCTCTCTGATACATTTTTCCCCTGACACTGCTGCAAAGGACCCTCTTTATCCTTTCTCCTGACCACACGACATATACAAAGGAAAGGATTTAATTTATTAAAGGAACCTTTTGTTATCTTTCTCAAAGGAAACAATGGCGCTGTTTAGGTTTCTGCTGTAGATGTATTTTGGATCCCCATCTCTTAATTCATTTTCAGTAGAGTTTCTGATGTGTTCCCATCCAAGTGGTTAATTTCCTGCCCGCAACCAGGCCAAGGTTGAATGTTGCCTCCTTTATCCAATTCGTCTTCAATTCGTAGCTTTCTTTCATTTTTTTGTGGTTGGCTTGTCATCTCTCCCATCCCTCCTCCATCAGTATTAATTAAATATTTTTTTTATTGTTTTTGGCCTTTGACACTTAGTTTTTCTTCGTCACTTCAATCCTCTTCTCATGAAACATCTGTGAATTCTAATATTAATCCCAAGGAGTCCCGGACACACTCAGTGCACCGTTCATTGAGGTCACCATACGTTATTATTGTTTCTCGGTCCTTTCATCTTGAGACTTGTTCATATACTTTTAACTGGTCTTTATCCCGTGGAGTCAGCAATATAAGTAGTACCCTCCAATGAGTTGAATTATAAATCTCCTCTCCACTATCTTTAATTCCAAAACAATCTTCTCAGAGGGTAGAGTTCACACTTTGAACTTTCCATGCAATACCAGGAGGGGTTGGGAACCAAATCATACATGAATAAATACTTCAAATTGATCTGGGAATAACAGTGGCTTTTACTTGCACATTCCAGTTCCCATCAACAGTAACAATGAAGTAATGAGAGAAAACGCTGGAATCTAACTGTTGCAATAAGCTTATTCCCATCACCATATTTATTTAATAAAGGATGAAAATTGTTTACATCATCCATATAGTCTGTTAAAGTTTATTTTTTTGCACCAGACTCTCTCCTTGGACAGCCATTCCTCTCCAATTCTCTCATCCTACAACCCACTATGCTGCAACACCCTTAATCCTATTCAGTTTTCACTAATGCAAAACCCTGCCAGGCTTAATGTTTGCCATTCATCCGAGTCACAGTCTGAACCATTCCTGCTCTGCGTTCAGACCAGAGCAATAAATCTGATTCTTGGCCCTGATTATTTCTAATTGTGTGACCACGGTAATCATGATCATTGTCTAGTTGCGACTTTCAAATCGTGTGAATGTCATAAATATATTTTAGGTTACAGTGATCAAGTCATTAAGCTTTTTTGGTGCTTAGTAAGATCCTGGTTGTTCTGATTTCAACTATGCATTTCTATCTACTTGCAGTAGTCTTTCCCATTCAAACACATGGTCCTTTCACCCCTTTCCCTTCCCATCATCCAGAAGTCCAAGCAGTTTTTCCAGGTGAAGCAGTAATTCAGATGTACTACTTCTTATCTGGTGCACTGTACTGCACAACGTATACAATGTGGACTCCTCCACATCAGAGAAACCAAATGCAGGCTGGGTGATCATTTTACACAACATCTACATTCAGTTCCTACAAACCACCTTGAGCTGCTCTCAGTCACTGTAGTTTTCCATTGCCCTCTTCCGCTATGACCTAATAACAATCTGCTGGAGGAAATCAACATGTTAGACATGTAGAGGGAAATAATCAGATGATGTTTAGGTCAGGATCTTTCTTCAAGATTAGTGTAGAGGGGAAATAGTTGGAAGAAAGAGGCAACTGAGGTGAAAGGTTGGGAAAAGGGCTCGCACGTGATGGGTGGCATCTGAAGAAGGGTCTCGATCGGAAATGTCACCCATTCCTTCTCTCCAGAGATGCTGCCTGTCCCGCTGAGTTAATCCAGTATCTTGTGCCTGTCTTAAGTGATAGGTGGCTCCAGGTAATGAGGAGTCCATTGGCAGATGCGTCAAATGGGGGAGAGATTCTCACAAAAGCTCGAGGTGATAAATGGAAAACACAAAGGGCTACAGATGGTGGAATCATAACAAAAAAGGTGAGGATTGAAACAGACGTAGGGAGGTGTGGGTGTGGAATGGGAGACTTGGAGAATGTAAGGGTGTGTGATTAGTAGAAGTAAAAGTTTCAAAGGTCTTTTATTGTACCAATTAAGATACAGTGATATGCAAATTACCATACAGCCATACGAAAAATAAAGCAATAAGACACATAACTACATAAAAGTTAACATCAACATCCACCACAGTGGATTCCCCACATTCCTCACTGTGATGGAAGGTAAAAAAGTCAAATCTACTTCCTCTTTCTTCTCCCGCGGTCGGGGCAGTCGAACCATCCATCGGGGCGATCGAAGCTCCTACAGCCAGCAGTCGAAGCCCCACGCGTCGGGACGATCGAAACTCCTGCGTCGGGGCGATTCGAAACTCCTGCATCGGGGTGGTCGAAACTCCCGTGGCTTGGAGTTCCCGAAGTCAGTCTCTGATCAGAGACCGCGAGCTCCATGATGTTAAGTCCGCAAGCACCCATGGTTGGAGCTACAAGGTCAATCCCTGGCAAAGGGATCGCGGGCTCTGCGATGTGAAAGTCCTGTAGGCTCCCCATGGTGGAGCTCTACAGTAGGAGGTGGAGGAGAGGAAAGAAACTGAGAGGATGGTGGTAGAATGAGTGGAAAGAAAGGTGTGCATGAGAGTACCCGGGAAGATCCGAACGAGAGAAAAGGGAGTGATTACCTTCATCTTCGCTGCCCACTTAGGAAGAGAAGTCTAAAGACTCATGACCCAGAGAGAATAAAAAAGATCTGCCTCATTTTTGTCCAAATAGGTGATCTTGCAAACACATTGTCCTTTCAGTTTGAGATTCTCACATAAGAGGATAAAATGTCTCCATTTCCACACACAGCTGCAAGAAGCAGATAAGATGCAGTCAAAAACAATCCATTACGGTATCGGGGAAGCCATGATTTAGAAGGTAGTTTGTCAGTTCAGAATGTTGGATGTCTCAACGTCTTCACATCAGAACAAATTCATTGGAGAAGGAGGAACTGGGGGAATGGAATGGTGTCCTTAGAGGTGGCTGGATGGGAGGAAGTACAGTCAAGATAACTGTGGAATTGTAACGGATGCCGGTGACTAGTCTATGTCCTGCAATAGATTCAGAGAGACCCAGAAAGGGAAAGAGTCATAGATGGATTATGTGAAGGTGAGAACAGTGTGGAAGTTGTCAGCAAAAGTGATGATGTTTCATTTTCTGAATTCTAAAACTATGTATTTAGTTTAAGCTATGTATATTAAGCGTTATATTAGGGTGTCCACTTTGGACAGCAGTAGAGTTGCTGCCTTACAGTGCTTGCAGCACCGGAGACCCGGGTTCGATCCCAACTAAGGATGCTGTCATATCATATCATATCATATCATATCATATCATATCATATCATATCATATCATATCATATCATATCATATCATATCATATCATATCATATCATATCATATCATATATATACAGCCGGAAACAGGCCTTTTCGGCCCACCAAGTCCGTGCCGCCCAGCGATCCCCGTACATTAACACTATCCTACACCCACTAGGGACAATTTTAAATTTACCCAGCCAATTAACCTACATACCTGTACGTCTTTGGAGTGTGGGAGGAAACCGAAGATCTCGGAGAAAACCCACGCAGGTCACGGGGAGAACGTACAAACTCCTTACAGTGCAGCACCCGTAGTCAGGATCGAACCTGAGTCTCCGGCGCTGCATTCGCTGTAAAGCAGCAACTCTACCGCTGCGCTACCGTACGGAGTTAGTACGTTCTCCCCGTGACCATGTCAGTTTTCTCCGAGATCTTCGGTTTCCTCCCACTCTCCAGAGACCTAGAGCTATGCGCCACTTAGCTTGGTGCATGTATAGATTTTCCCTAGTGTGTGTAAGATAGTGTTAATGTATGGGGATCGCTGCACTCGCTGGACTCGGTGGGCCAAAGGGTCTATTTCCGCGCTGTATCTCTAAACTAAACTAAACTAATGTAGAGAAATCCTTCCATATTGATGCCTACTTATGCCCATTTGGGTTTTGTGATTTCCAAGGTGAACAATGATGCCAATGTTAAACCATAGACACTTCCACAGATGGGGCAGGTGAGCCGGTACTTTGACAGGTGGTGTTCTTCTTTGGTCATTTATACATGGTTTCTGTGTGTCCCTGACACCATGGTTTTAACACTTCCAATACCATTCCGAATATTCCTTCTCCACTTTAAGCAGTCATGGGCTAAAGATTCCCAGGAGTCAGTGGCAATGTCACATTTTTCAAAAAGGCTTTGTGGAGAATGTAGAGCAGAATACATATAAAAGGAGATTAATATAGAATTAACAAATATGTGGTTGCATGGTTTGATGAGGCAAAGTTACCCGTTTCTGATCTCCAAGAATCTATATCCCTAAAATCTTTCCTTTTTCCCACTAGCAACTCCATTTCATGACAAGCTTAAAAATAGAGTGTTTGCTATAGAGGTGGGTGGTTGGGGTGATGAAGGGAGGTGGAGAGTGGTGGCATGGCAGCAAAAAGCAGTGCTGCTTCTCAGTTTCACTGACCCTGGTTTAATATTGACTTATAGCTCTGCCTATGTTAGTACATTCACGCTGTGACCACAAAGATTTCCCCTGGGTACTCTGGTTTTCTCCAATTTGCCAAAGTCGTTCTGGTTGGTAAGTTAATTGGCTACTGGAAATCACCCCTGATATAGAGGCAGGAGTAGGCGAAGTGGGAAGAATTGGATAGAAAGAGTTAGATGGAAGAGTGGTATTGACGGGATTATATTAAGAGTTGGCTTAAAGGCAAAGGGGTTAGAAGCTTCTTTCTGCATCAAAATATGAGCAACAATATAGAAAATGTCATGAAAAATGTTCAGTGTAGCTTAGTAGTGGAGGTTTTGCTCAGGTGGAGGGCACTGACCATAGTTAACTTATTCTTTCAATGAATTTGAAAGATTTTGCAAAGCTGGTGCAATTGGTAACTTTTCCAAAGCTTCAGAGTCCTACTATAGATAATGCAGGTCTCGGAAGCATATGGAGGAGCAGAGTTCACTGTTGCCCAGTACACCATGAGTTTTTGTCAAGTCTGAGGACTAATATTATACACAGTGATCCAGATATGGTCTCAGCATTAACTGCATCTATTCTTCAAGCAGCCTCAAGAAAGCAGCCAACATAATTAAGGACCACTCACACCCTGATCATTCTCTCTTCTTCCCTCTTCTGTCAGGCAGAAAATACAAAAGTCTGAAAGCATCTGCCACCAGATTCATAACAACTTCTTCCCTCCATAGTTTTTCCTTCTCACTTTTTTTCTTCTCTTTGAACTAAAATGGTCGTTCCAGATTACTGTGCGCACTTCATTTTCACGTAACTGTTCTCCATCTTTATCTTAGGGTCTATTATCATGTCTGTTTTATATTCCAGCATACTCAATTTCTGTCACAAAATGCTGGAGTAACTCAGCAGGTCAGGCAGCATCTCAGGAGAGAAGGAATGGGTGACGTTTTGGGTCGAGACCCTTCTTCAGACTCAATTTCTGTCAATCCTTTGACTCTCATTTGAGGACTGGAGTTCTCTCTATAGCCAATTTTTTAACCGTTTATTCATGATCCAGTTGGACTGCTCCCAATGGAGTCTATCAGCTTCACATTCACAATATCTTTCCTCCGTGACTGTCCAATTGAAGTGTGGTTGACTGCTTCATTAAGTGCCAGGACTAAAGGAGCTCTCCAGAGTGGAACTGCATGACTGTTCTTTGATATGTTCTTTGCTCTATGTTCTTTGATAAATAATTCACAGTTCCTTATAGACTCTGTAATGCTAGTGTTCTCTTTCATCAGTTCAGACTTCTGCAGCATCAATGTGCTTGATGCTTTGGCGGTCTCCAACCAACACTCCAGTCCCACTCTGATCCCATCCCAAATTAAAATTGACCCCGTTGCCTCAGAAATCTTTTTTTTGCTAGCTGTCGTCCACATTTCACGCATATCTGATCTGGAAAAGTACTGGTGTTTTTGTTTACCTTACCCTATACAATCATGTCACAATTTCCTGAGCTCAACATCTTCAGTGTTGCAAATCCACAGAATAGATCGTGCAAAAATCTGTGTAGTCAGTTGACTTATTTTTAACATCTAACTGATGTTATCTAACTACCCAGTAGACGCCCAAGTGTTGAATTGCAATCCTGATGTATTCTAAAGAGGGAAAAATTTGAAACATTCAAAAGGCGTCAAATGAATATTGGAGGAACAGAAGAGAGCAAATGATAATTCTCTGGTTCTGCAACTCATTATCAAATCCATAATTTTCATACATATTCTGTTTGCATTCTGATTATTGCACGTAGCTTTCTGTTTGCCTTGCCTGGATATTTAATTGCCAGTTGAGTTTGGCTTCTCAGGTGGATCAATTTTCAGACTTTACTAGATTTACTGACAGTGCTTGTTACCAATGGCTTTGAGAGCTTGGCAGATGAAGGTAAGTGAAAATGAATGTCTTTGCTCTTGTGTCAGGAAATTAATTAAATGGTTTATAGGAAGGTAATAACCATCAGAAAATCAGTAAGAAGCTCCAGTCTCAATGTTTATTGATTTAAGAGTATATTTTATTGACCCGTAGACTATAATCAAATAAGTCAATAGATTGGTCTACTGTGATTGGTCTACAGAATAGCAGCATGCTATTTTGATTAGCAATATAGTCACCATTTATCTTTGAAGGGATTGATTTGATATATCTCAATATTCTTAATCATTTCTATTTGCAAGTATGGGGGAAAGGTTCATCTTGCAATTGGCAGATTGGTTATACATGGTTATTTTACAACTCACTGCTACTGGTGTAAAGTCTCACTCATTATGGTTTTGAGGATGTACAGGCCAACTTCGTTCTGATTATCCAATGTGTGTTACATGAAACAATGATTCCTTGATGTGAATACAGGTCACAGAGCTTAGGATTTTCATGCAAGTAACAAACAACGGAAATCTTTATTTAATTTACCTTGCATTGAATAATATAAGTTGGAATAATATTTTATACAGATAAATGTCAATTCCAAAATGTAACAAATATTAGGACACCAAATGTAGGAGCTTTTAATGTTATTATTTAACAAACCGGTTCAGTAAGAGTTTCTTCGTAATGTATTTGAGACAAAATAATATCTGCTGAGTAATTTCAATAATGAGAAAGGGAGTCACTGAATGATATTTCCTCTGCTCATTCCAAACAAGCTACCTGATATTTTGTCAAAGAAATCCTATGGAACTCTTGGAATGCACTCCAGAGGTCAGGGGCTTGCATACAGGCACATGGATAAATGGGAGATAGACACAAAACGCTGGAGTAACTCAGCAGGACAGGCAGCATCTCTGCTGCCTGTCCCGCTGAGTTACTCCACCTTTTTGTGTCCATCTTCGGTTTAAACCAACATCTTCAGTTCCTTCCTACACATGGATAAACGGGATTGCGAACTTCTGCACCACATAATTGTCAGTGTCATTTCAGTTGAGTTAGCGCATGAACTCTCTTCCCTCGTCTCCTAGCGCTATCTTGGGGAAGTCTGCTGGGCCAGATCTGGCACGGGTTCAGCAACTGCATTCATATCAAGTGAAGAGGAATGGCTGAATAATATGTAAGTTACAGGAAATATGTATTTGTGGATATAGAGTCATAGAGTCATACAGCTTGGAAACAGACCCTTTGGTCCAACGTGCACACACAGTCCCATTTGCCTGTGTTTGGCTCATATCCCTCTAATCCTATCTATAATTAAATTAATATTAATATTTTAATATATGTTTCAAGTATTGGGTAGGTAGGTGGTAGAAGAGCGGGTGGGTAGGTGGAGGGCAAGTCAGGAGTGGACAGGTAAATGGCGACTGTAACATTATGCTACGTGGAGGAAATTGAAGGTCATAATATTGGTTACAAACAAAATTAAGCATTCCTCACGGAAGACCGAGCAGAGATGACAAATAAAGACATTATTAAACTGATGTATATTGACTTTAAAAATATGGGATTACAAGAATGTCGCTTTTGGGTGGTTAAGAGGATTTAACTTCCACAAAATAAGCATCAAAAATCATATTAAACCAAGACCTCTCTGTAATAATTTATATCATATACTAGATGATGTGGCAGAATTACAACTTAATCGTCTTTTACAGCTAACCAATAAATCTCCCTCACGGTGAACAGCTGTCAATAAAGGTCTTATTTTTAACCCCCCAAAGGACATGCATAACCTGACGTGAACAACTTTAATTCTGAAATTCATCTCAAATCGACACCTGCTTAATCACGTAATATATCATAACTACACTTAGTCACGGAATATTGTCAGAATTCCTTTCACCGTTGCACAGTTAGCTATGCTATTTGTTGTCCTAATATTTGTTATATTTTGTTCTGGATGCTGCTCTGAATTTTTGTCAAAATCTTTTTAATATTGTGGCCCTGGTGCTATTTATTACATTTACTTAAA
This sequence comes from Rhinoraja longicauda, assembly GCF_053455715.1. Taxonomy (NCBI): domain Eukaryota; kingdom Metazoa; phylum Chordata; class Chondrichthyes; order Rajiformes; family Arhynchobatidae; genus Rhinoraja; species Rhinoraja longicauda. The sequence goes on along the minus strand of NC_135957.1, from coordinate 56,718,762 downwards.
TCTGTTTTCCTAAATAAAGATACAAAGTTTTGCATTTAAATCTGCTGACAAAGGCAGTTCTGATCTATATCTTGCAGAAGCTGAACTCCAGCTCTCAGGCACCACCTTGCAACGTGATTTATCCAAACATTAGAGCGATTGCTCCCAAAGTATCACGGAAATCCTCTCTTCTGGACATATTCTCTCCATAACCTTCAGCTTCATTGTTCCCCCAATTTTGTACAACTTAGAACACAGAATATAGAACATAGATCTACAGTATGAGATCAGGCTCTTTGGCTCACAATGTCTATGTGGAACATGATGCCACGATCAACTCTTATCTGCCTACACAAAATCCATATCCCTCCCTTCCTTGCATATCCATATGCCTATCCAAAAGTCTTTTAAATGCCACTATCATATCTGCCTCAAAAATCATATCGTTCCAGGCACTCACCACCCTTTGTGTAAAAAAACTTGCCCTGCGCATCTTTAAACTTTGCCTCTCACTTTAAAGCTAAGCACTCTAGTATTTAATATTCCAACTTGGAAATAAGGTTCTGACTGTCTACCCTATCGATGCCTATCATAATCTTTTGTACTTCTATCAGATCTCCTGCAATCTTTCCAGAGAAGTGTTCCAGAGAAAACAATCCAAGTCTGTTCAACTGGCCTTGTGGCTAATACCCCCAAATCCAGGTATCATTCTGGTAAACCTCCTCTGCACCCTTTCCAAAGCCTCCACATCCTTCCTGTAATGGAGCAACCAGAACTTCATGCAGTACTCCAAATGCAGCCTATCCAAAGTCCTATAAAGTCATAGAGTGACAGAGTCTTCCAGCGTGGAAACAGGCCCTTCGGCCCAACTTGCCCACACCGGCCAACATGTCCCATCTACACTAGTCCCACCTGTCTGCATTTGGCCCATATCCCTCTAAACCTGTCCTATTCAGGTACCTGTCTAAATGTTTCTGAAACATTGCGATAGTCCCTGCCTCAACTACCTAATCCAGAAACTTGTTCCATACACCCACCACCCTTTGTGTAAAAAAGTTACCCCTCAGATTCCTATTAAGTCTTTCCCACCTCCCCTTAAATCCATGTCCTCTGGTTCTTGATTCCTCTACTCTGGGCAAAAGACACCATGCATTTACTTGATCTATTCCTCTCCTAATTATGTATACCTTTATGAGATCACCCCTCATCCTCATGCAATTCAAGGGATAAAGTCCTACTCAACTCCTCAACTACTCCCTATAGCTCATGCCATCGAGTTCAAGATGTTATAATAAATATAGTAACGAGCACAAAAACAGCAGAATGGTGCAAAATTGTATTACAATCTGCAATAACAGAATAATTGGATGAGGTAAAGTTAATAGTAGGAGGACAATAGACAATAGACAATAGACAATAGACAATAGGTGCAGGAGTAGGCCATTCAGCCCTTCGAGCCAGCACCGCCATTCAATGCGATCATGGCTGATCACTCTCAATCAGTACCCCGTTCCTGCCTTCTCCCCATACCCCCTCACTCCGCTATCCTTAAGAGCTCTATCCAGCTCTCTCTTGAAAGCATCCAACGAACTGGCCTCCACTGCCTTCTGAGGCAGAGAATTCCACACCTTCACCACTCTCTGACTGAAAAAGTTCTTCCTCATCTCCGTTCTAAATGGCCTACCCCTTATTCTTAAACTGTGGCCCCTTGTTCTGGACTCCCCCAACATTGGGAACATGTTTCCTGCCTCTAATGTGTCCAATCCCCTAATTATCTTATATGTTTCAATAAGATCCCCCCTCATCCTTCTAAATTCCAGTGTATACAAGCCTAATTGCTCCAGCCTTTCAACATACGACAGTCCCGCCATTCCGGGAATTAACCTAGTGAACCTACGCTGCACGCCCTCAATAGCAAGAATATCAAGGATGTGAGGGGATCTTACAGAAACATATAAAATTCTTAAGGGATTGGACAGTCTACATGCAGGTAAAATGTTCCCGATATTGGGGGAGTCCAGAACCAGTGGTCACAGTTTCAGAATAAGGGGTAGGTCATTTTGGACTGAGACAAGGAAAAATCTTTTTCTTCCAGAGAGTTGTGAATCTGTGGAATACTCAGAATAATCTGTGCCACAGAAGGCAGTGGAGGCCAAATCACTGGATGTTTTCAAGAGAGAGTTAGATATAGCTCTTAGGACTAACAGAATCAAGGGATATGGGGAGAAAGCAGGAACGGAGTACTGATTTTGGATGATCAGCCATGATCATATTGAATCGCTCCTCGAAGGTCCGAATGACCTACTCCTGCACCTATTTTCTATGTTCTATGTTTCCATGAGGGAAACTCTAATTACTCTATTTTGGTGTCCGCCCTATCACAGACATATACTTTATTCTCCCCATTCCTCCCCTTTCTCTGTAGCATCAAATATGCTAACTGGGGATTGCACTTAAGTATAACAATAATCTCACTGATCCCTATGCAAAAAAAAGAATCACACTGTATCTTGGTACATATGATAATTTAAAAAATCACTGAACCATTAAAACTGTCTCCTGTCACTCTTTTCCTTAGAGAAACTTATTGTAGCCTTCAACTGTACTGGTATTGAAAGGCAGTGGTTGCAATGAATTTAAAATAAGAATGCCCTTGCAGATAACTAATAGATTTCCATCCTGGAATTCCATTGTTTCAGTGCTTTGAGGAAGTGCCCGCTTAGGACAGGAAGATGGATACTTGAGGAATGCAGCATCAAATCTGTAGGCCATGGGTCGACTGACGAAGAAGTCATTATAAATTGTTACCAAAGGCAGTGTTTGACAGCTGGATTCTGGTTCTTCCAATTCAGTCAAAGTTGAACCAACTGTTGGCACTAGACCAGAATCCTCTTTCTACCAGCACCATAATTTTGTCATTAACTGTTAAAAGTAATAACAACTCAGGATTTGTGAGTATTTGCAAGTTCTCCCAGGTAACCTAAGGTAATAAGCAATACACCACTGTATTTGATTTGGTTGAAATAGGCCTTGCAGTTGCTGTCATCTCCATTGACCTGCCAAATTAAAGACATCAAGCACTTACATCTATATACTAAAACTCTCGTTTGTTTGTTTGTTTGTTCCTGAACAGTGCACGATAGCGCAACAATTTTAGCCTACCTTACTCACCTTCGTCCCTTTGGTGCTAATGGAAGAAGTTTCATTGAAATTGGTGTTATATTTTTAAAGTTATTCACATTTTTAAGTTTAAATCGATCTCCTAAGGAGGGAGGGGAGGGAGGGTGCAGCACCAATGCAGGAGAGGTTTGGGCCCAATGGGTCCACTTGGTCTAGTTTTACCATAACACAGGCTGTCATTTATGGCACTAAAGATGTAATCCAAAGACTCCTTCAAGAAAATCCAGATGATTATTATGCAGTGAATATTAGCATGTCATTGTTGCTATTTTTGAAGTTGTCTGGATTCTTTTGTTCTTCAAACTTTTCAGTGTGATATACAAGATGAGTACTTCAACCAGGACTGATGGCCCCACTTTGTTCTCGAAGGACATAGAACAACAATGAAGTCCTGTGTGGTACATGTCCCATAATCAAAAGGCCAAGCATTATTCTGAAGGTCTCGTTCCATTGCGTGATTAACGTAGGGCACTATCATCATCAAATGTATCTAGCATGTATTAGTCGCAATTAGGATATTGTTTAAAGTTCCATCTCCAGAAGATGGATTCAAAAACTTGGATGTCCTCTTTCCCCCTATGATGTTTATTACACAGACAGTGAGGACAACCATCATTAGGTAGAACATTATCAGCAACAATTTCCAATAAACATGTACCTCTCCAGAAATCCCCATTTGGAGTCTTATTGTCATTATTCAGTTAACCATGCTAAATCTTTGGTTTATTTCATTTTATTGTCATAAGTGACAGGGGCAGAATTGGGCCATTTGGCCTATCAAGTCTACTCTGCCATTCAATCATAACTGATCTATTGCTCCCATCCAAACCCAATTTTCCTGCCTTCTCCCATACCTCATACTTTCTTGACTAGTACAGGTGTCAGAGGTTTTGGGGAGAAGGCAGGAGAACGGGGTTACAAGGGAGAGATAGATCAGCCATGATTGAATGGGCCGAATAACCTAATTCTACTCCTATCACTTATGACCTTATGGTCTTATGATACCCGCACTAATCAAGAATCTATCTACCTCTGCCTTAAAAATTGTTCTTGTTTCCAATATTATTTTTTGCATCTTCATTTACTATGGCACACTGTGTGAGACCTAGCTAGCATTGTGTTGCTAAATATATTGAAGCACAGGTCACAACCTGAGTCATCACATTTCAATTTCCACCACTTCTTAGAATATTTGAGAATATTTGAACTTCCTAGAATTTTATGTCAAAGATCCTGGAATGGCTTCACATTCCGACCTTTGATAGTATTATTTCTGCTCGGAATTCTGAGAGTTATTGGGCACAAGCCAAAGGGATTGCAATTGATATTGACCCATATTTTCATACTGTGTCCACAGTCTGCTCCTTCCTCTTTAATGTTAGATGTCTTCTGTCTTCTAAGACTTCCTGTAGCAGATTCGTTTTTTCCCTGCATCCTGCTCTTTTGATGGTTCTCTCACTAATTGTCTGTCTCGCAGCTGCTTTTTATTTTCAGTTCCTACTATATATACTGAGTAATTCCAGCATTTTATGCTTGCCTTTTAATTTCTACTCTCCTCAGTACTTTATCCTGTTATGTCGTAATGTGCTTCTCAGCTCATAATAAATTGTAGCTATTTACCTACATTTAATATAAATGTATGTTTATAATGAAATGGGTAAGAACAGCAATTTAAACCTGCCTTCCACTGATTTTTTTTCAGAATGTAGGAAGTACCTTAGGATTTCCAGAAAACAAAGGAATTTAACTGAATTCTTTCCAAGGGCCCAGTTTGGTTTATGTGGTTCCCGGCTCCCTGTATTTCCTGTAACCTCTTGATCTCTGCATAGTTCTACAATAGATGCATTACTTCAGGGGAAATGAATGTTATTTTAAAGACTTGAATATGTGAACATGGCAGGAGTTGAAATATTTCCCTCACCCAAGTGAGCCATAAGGGAAGAGACAGTGCTTACAAATGAGCAGGAAATTAGCAACTGAAACTTTACTCATTTAATTAAGACTGAAAGAATTCCACTCTGAGAGGAATGGCATAGATGTATCCCACCACCCCCCCCCCCCCCCCCTCCCCCCTCCCCCCCAGAAGATTAGTGAGAGAACTATCAACGGGGCAGGATACATGAGAAAAGTTAATCTACTACAGGAAGTTTAGGAAGTCAATATATCCAACATATTTTTCATAAGTGCAATTACAAAGTTCAAAATCTATTTTTATTTTTGTAAAATTGGAGCTAGTAAATACTTTTTCCTCAAACCTTATAACTTTTATTAAACAGTAGGGATTTAGCATTCAAGAGTCAAGAATGTTTAACTGTTACACGTTCCGGGAATGGAACAATAAAATTCTTCTATACTGCAGCTTTGCAGGGATAGTAATGCAAAAACACCACAAATATACAAAATAAAAATCAGTAAAACTAGGTAACCAAATCATAATAACGCAAAACCAAGGTACACAGTACAACCAAATCCAAAATCCATAGTCGATAGTTGCAGAGGTAGGGTTGTGATTAGGGTTGAGAGGTAGGTTGCGAGGGCCTGATGGTTGCAGGGAAGAAGTTGTTCTTGAAGTTGGAAGTCACAGTCTCCAGGCTTCAGTACCTTCTTCAGTTTAGTTTATTGTCACGTGTACCGAGGTGCAGTGAAAAGCTTCTTCCCAATGATCGGAGCAGAGCCAGGGTATGGTAGGTCCTTGATGACATCAGCTATCTTTTGGAGGCAGCACCTCCTTCAGATCTCTTTGATGGTGGGGAATTCAATACCCATGATGGACCAGTCAATGTCTGCAGACTTTTTCGCAGAGTTCTTTGTTCTTGGGCATTCGAGTTGCACAAACCAGACTGTGACATAATCAGTTAGTGTACTCTGTACTGCACACATGTAGATGTTAGCTAAAATATTTGATGACATACCAAATCTCTTCAAACTTCTAAGTAAGGAGAGATGTTGAGCTTTTGTGTGAATGTGTCAATGTGCTAGGCACAGGACAGGTCTTCAGAGATAAGCGTGCCCAGGACCTTGGCAGGAGTTGCCCATTCTCTCCACCACTGTCCAGTCGATGAAGACAGGCTCATGGATCCTCGGCTCTCCCTTTCTAAAGCCAACAATTGGTTCTTTGGTCTTGTTAACATTGAGAGCAAGATTGTTGTTCTAGCACCTTTCAATCAGGTTTTCAATCTCCCTCTCCCTCTCATACTCTAACTCATTACTCTGACTGTTATTCATCCAACACCAGTGGTATCCTTGGCAAATTTAAAGATGGTGTTGTACCTGTGTTTGGCTACGCAACAATACGTATAGAGTGAGTAGAGCAAGGGACCGCACACAAAGTATGAGGTGCTCTGTGCTGATGCTTATCATACGGTCATATGTGATAGGAGCAGAATTAGGCCCATCAAGTCTACACCATTCAATCGTGGCTCATCTATCTCTCCCTCCTAACCTCATTCTCCTGCCTTCTCCCCATAATCCCTGACACCCGTACAAATCAAGAATCTATTTACATCTGCCTTAAAAATATTAATTGCCTTGGCCTCCACAATCTTCTGTGGCAAGGAATTCCACAGGATCACCACCCTCTGCCTAAAGAAATTCCTCCTCATCTCCTTCCTAAAGGAACGTCCTTTAATTCTGAGGCTATGACCTCGAGTCCTAGATTCTCCCACGAGTGGAAACATCCACTTTATCCAAGCCTTTCACTATTCGGTAAGTTTCAATGATGTTCCCCCTCATCCTTCTAAATTCCAGCGAGCACAAGCCCAGTGCCGTCAAATGCTCATCACATGTTAACCTACTCATTCCTGGAATAATTCTTGTAAACCTCCTCTGGACCCTCTCCTTCCAGCACATTCTTCCTTAGATATGGTGCTCAAAATTGCTCACAAGACTCCAAATGTGGCCTGCCCAGCGCCTTATAGAGTCTCAACATTACATCCCTGTTTTTGTACTCTAGCCCTCTCAAAATAATTGCTAGCATTGCATTTGCCTTCCTTACTACTGATTCGACTTGAAAGATGGTCAGAGGTGAAAAGTAAGCCAGCAAAAGCCTCACTGTTCTCACTGTGACCACGTGGGTTTTCCCTGGGTGTTCCATTTTTCTCCCACACTAGAAAGATATACAGGTTTATAGCTTAAGATAGACACAACAAGCTGGTGTAACTCAGTGGGAGAGGCATCATCTCTGGAGAGAAGGAATGGGTTATGTTTCAAGTCGCGACCCTTCTTCAGACCCTTCTACAGAGTCTAAAGAAGAGTCTCCTCAAAATGTCATCCATTCCTTCTCTCCAGAGATGCCGCCTGTCTCACTGAGTTACTCCAGCTTTTTGTGACTATCTTCGGTTTACACCAGCATCTGCAGTTCCTTCCTACACAGGTTGATAGCTTAATTGGTTTTGATAAAAATTGTAAATTGTCCCTAATTTGGAGCGTGTGCTAGTGTAATGGAGATTGCTAGTTGACGCAGACTCTGTGGGCTGAAGGGCCATGTTTCTGTGCTGTACCTCTAAACTAGACTAAGCTGCAATGCCATACCAGTAAGAATATGCCCCATGCAATCACTACAAATGGGTTAACTCAGCGAAGCCAATGATGCGGAAGTACTGCTGAGAAATCTGTTGCTTTCACCTCTGGGAATAGACAATAGACAATAGACAATAGGTGCAGGAGTAGGCCATTCGGCCCTTCGAGCCAGCACCACCATTCAATGTGATCATGGCTGATCATTCTCAATCAGTACCCCGTTCCTGCTTTCTCCCCATACCCCCTGACTCCGCTATCCTTAAGAGCTCTATCTAGCTCTCTCTTGAATGTATTCAGAATTGGCCTCCACTGCCCTCTGAGGCAGAGAATTCTCATCTAATAGTAACCATGCCAAAGGTGAGTGCATGGAAATTCCAATATATCTGTTTTTGTTTGAGACCCAAGAGTCTGCAGATGCTGGAATCATTTGCTGTTCTTGCTTTTTTTTCTCTGTATGTTTTTTTTTGCCTGTTTTAGATAATCATTGGCTTTTCTTTTTGCAGTTGGACATATTTTACGGACCTTTGAGGCTCCTATCCAAATTATTTTTGTGCCCAGCAAGTGTTCCTGCACGGCTGGGTTTCCATTGCATGTTTCCCATCTGGAGTTTTTGGGGAAAAAGCGGAGGACTGTCAGGTTCTGTATCCAGAGGAAAAACAAAACCACATCTGCAGACATTATTCCTCAAGGCTAATCTTGGAAGATAATTAATACTCATTCTGGCTCCTTTCCAAAGAAATGCCAGTATGATTTGCAGCCAATATATACACAGCTTGGCTGCACCTACAATGATGCCTCCAACAGAACTGTAAATGTGGCACTTCTACCTGGCAATGACCACAAGGAATTATTGTCAAATGGAAGCAGAGCAGAAGAGACAAAGCAGGGCTATCTGGTGCAAGGAGATTTGCAGCTACTTTCCAACTGCTGGTTGGCAATATTTAGTAATTATCAGTCAAATGTGGCAAGTAACTTTGCATCATAATTTCGCACATTTTTACATGTTATACTGCAATGGTGGCTACTTTTACAGTTAATTATGAACGCACCTCAGCAATGTATTTTGGAAGAGCACTCTGATTTTGATAATCTTATTGTTAAAGAAACTGTGGGTGAAATTTGTCTTCGCTTTTTAGTGTTAAACTGCTCGACGGTTATCAGCTGCTGGTTGTACAGAGATCATGTGAGTTTGTGCCATTAACCAAGGTGTTCATGTTGAAGCTTAATACACAAAATGCGGGTCAATTCCCCCTTCTGTTATAGATGGATCCCTCACCTGCATCTCCTCTGTGTGCCATAGTTCTACTCTTGCTCCCCCTCCGCCCAAAGGAACAAAGATACAGTTTCCCAGGTCCTCACCTTTTACACCACCAGCCTCCACATCCAACACATCATCCTCTGACATTTCCGTCACCTTCAATGCGATTCCATCACCAGTCACATCTTCCCAGCTCTACCCCTTTCCACCTTCCGCAGACACTGTTCTGTCCACAACCCATTGCTTCACTCATCCTTTCCCACCCAAACCATTTCCTCCCCAGGAACTTTCCTCTGCAACTGCAGGAAATGTAACACCTGTCCCAATACCTCTTCCCTTGCATCCATCCCGGGGCCTCAGCAGTCCTTCCAAGTGAGATAGAGGTCTATGTGCTCCTCATCTGAGCTTATCTACTGCATCCTGTGTTCCCAATGTGGCCTCCTGTACATTGGTGACACAAAGCATAGACTCGGTGACTGGGCCTCCCAGTTGCTAACCATTTAAACTCTCCTTCCCATTCCCATATTGACATTTCTGCGTTGGGCCTTCTCAATTGCCAGAGTGAAGCCACACACAAAATGGAGGAACAGCACCTCATATTCCGCCTGGCTCGTTTCCAACTTAACAGTATGAACATTGAGTTTTCCAATTTTGGGAACCTCCTACTAAAACTCCTCCACGACCACCTGTCCTCTTTCCCCCTCACACCCCCATTTTTCTTCTCCCCCCTCCTCCCCTGTGCCCCACCTAGACATCCACCTATTTCTCAGCTCACTCCCCCCTCCTGCTATTTTCCTCCCTCTAGCTTCACAATTCGCATGTATGTGTGTGTGCATACATATGTGTATGTTTTTTACCCTCTGTTTCATACCTTCTGCTTTAGTCTCCATCCTTCGTTCCAACTATCTGCCTATCAAAAAAATCCTCACCTGTGATCATGCTTTGTTCTGTCTACCCTCTCTTCTAGCTTTCTTCTCCTTCCCCCTGAGAATCAATCTGAAAAAGGGTCTCAACCTTCACCTAACAACATCACCTAACCATGTTCTCCAGAGATGCTGCTGAGTTATTCCAACACTTTGTAACCTAAATGTTCATGTTCTGCTTGGAATGACAAAATAATTCCTACACAAAAACTGGTGTTCAGACCAACCAATCCATTATAATGCTCAGCAGTTTTAAACCCATGTCCCTCTATATCTACATTACTTTATCACACCTGCATTTTGCCACTTGCTCATCCTAATACTAAAATGTTGACAGCATCTTACCTTCAACTATTAACTCCATTGTGTCATCCCTCTGTGTAGAAAGGTTTCTACTACTAATTTTGCTGAATCTCTGAATTCTGATTTCAATGCTAACTGTTTATTTTGGCCTCTTATCTATGTACCCTTTTCCTTACATGATACCCATATGTGCATTTTTTAAAAAAATCAGCAGGGAGCATTGAACAAAAATCAGAGAGGAATGAAAGTCAAAACATTGGTTGCTTATTTTCCTTCTTGGTCCAGGACCTCCATGGGCAATCATAGAGTTCCAATCGCTGCTCCAGATAAGGTCAAATAATTTAGATGATCAAAGCTGGGAAGATACCCCATTCCTCCCAGCTTCAATGCAGCCCCTCTCCCCGAACACACACACACACACACACACACACACACACACACACACACACACACACACACACACACACACACACACACACACACACACACACACACACACACACACACACACACACACACACACACACACACACACACACACACACACACACTCTCTCTCTCTCTCTCTCTCTCTCTCTCTCTCTCTCTCTCTCTCTCTCTCTCTCTCTCTCTCTCTCTCTCTCTCTCTCTCTCTCTCTCTCTCTCTCTCTCTCTCTCTGACACTCTGTCTCTCTCTGACACTCTCTCTCTCTCATGTTCACACACACACACACACATATATATAATCCACTGGGTGGTGGCTGTAGTTACCAATTCACTGGACATATGATGTTTACCTTCAAGCAAAATAATGCTGAACATCGTTCCTTTCTGGATTCTACCACCAAACTATATCACACCAATTTTAAATATGTACACAGTTATATTCAAATACCTTAATAACATTTTGACCTAATACATATTGATTTGGGAATGTCTGTAATTCATTTTATTTTCAAATTATAACGATATTAAAGGTTTATTACATTTAGAACATTCATACGCTGACACAATGGTTTTGTCACGGAAGAGGTAACTGTATCATTTATTCTGCTGCTCATAAATACTAAACCGATGAAGCCTATGCAGTTTGCAAAACATTGCTTTGAATAGATTTTTGTTATAGTGAAGCATACTTTTCCTTGCCACATTAAAAAACAAGTGTGTGTATATTAAAAAGTATTTCTTTCCCAAATATTTTTCTCTAGAACTCATTGTTAATCATGGAAAAGAATCAACACTGGGGAATGAATAACAAACTATGGAGCTGATAGTCTTTTCATAACTGTTCATCTTTAACCCTCACAGCCTTGCTCCAGTCTTAAGAATTGATCATCAAGGGAATAAGTACTGATTAGTCTATTTCCTCTGTTTTCAGTAATAACAATTTATAGGTACACTATAACCAATTCTGAGACAGCTGAAAGATACTCTCAACACCAGCATGAAGCCCTTGGAAAGCTAGGGGTTATATTTTACCCTTGGGTCAACTGTGGAATCTGGTGTTGGCTGCCTGATAGTCCCGGTGGGAGGCAGGAGGTCATTTTGAGGACTAGACCTCATTAGAGTCAACCCAGCGGGTTGCAACCATTGTAACTACAGCAGTTTCCCCTAGAACTGCAGCAATCGTCACGTTTCAACCATCGGGAGGACAATCAATCTGTGCAATGCTGGAGAAAAATGATTTCTGTGAGAGTGAGTGCAAGCTACATAAGTTGTATGGTCTTTATCGTGTGATATTTTCTTGTTGTTAATTTGGAGGGTAGCACGGTGGCGCAGCAGTGGAGCTGCTGCCTTACAGCGCCAGAGACCCAGTTTTGATTCTGAATACGAATGCTGTCTTTAAGGAGTTTGTACGTTCTCCCCATGGCTGTGTACGTTTTCTCTGGGTGCTTCAGTTTCCTCCCACATTCCAAAGTCGTACAGGTTTGTAGGTTGAATGGCTTCATTAAAACTGTGTGTAGGAAAGTGCTAGTGCACGGGAATCTCTGGTCAGCACGAACTCAGTGGGCCGAAGGGCCTGTTTCCACACTGTATCTCTAAAAAAAAAACGAAACTAAATTAATACTGTTTTCTGATTTCCCAATTTATATCAATTGTACGTGATGCCCCAATTTCCTCCCAGTAGAATTTTCAACCATATTGTTCTAAATAACAACTGGATGTGATCGCTCATGAAAGCACCAAATATTACTGGCACCAATGGCTCTACAATTAATTGAATGTGCCAGCCACCTAAATCCTGCAGTCACAGTTTTGTACAATTTTCTGCCAAGCAGGCATCAGATAAAGTGATCCAAACCAACATCTCCTCAGGTGGTTCCATTCCCTCAAAGATGAGTGGTCAGAAGAAATGGAAATAAACAGCTTTGTTCGTGGGACATCATGTCTCACCAACTTGAGAGCATTTTTTTAAGAAGTCACCGAGAGGCATGATGAAGGCGGGATGGTGGAAATAGTCTGCATGCACTTTAGCAAGGCCTTTGGCAAGATCCCCATGGTAGTCCAAAAGCTTAGACCACATAGGATCAAACATGAGCTAACCAACTGGGTTTAACAGCATCTCTGGAGAAAAGGAATAGGTGACGTTTCGGTTTATCCTGACTCTCAGTCTAAAGAAGGGTCTCGACCCAAAACGTCACCTATTCCTTTTCTCCAGAGATGCTGTCTGACCTGCTGAGTTGCTCCAGCTTATTGTGTCTATCTTCTGTTTAAACCAGCATTTGCAGTTCCTTCCTACATGACTGGGTTCAAAATTGGCTTAGTGGAAGTGTGGTCACAGGGTGGTCATGCAAGCAATATGTCGAAACAAAGAACTGCAGATGATGGTTAATACACAAAAGGACACAAATTGCTGCCATAACTCAGCAGGTCAGGCAGCGCCTCTGCAGATCATGGATAGGTAATGATTTGGGTCGAGATCCTTCTTCAGACTTCTGCTTCTTCCTGTCTGAATAAGGGTCTCGACCCGAAACATCACCATGCTATATGACTCAATGATGATGATTTTTGTATCTTTGTGTTCATCAGATAAGATGTGATTGGAATCAAAAAGTACATCCAATCAATGAAATGACATCTAGCAACTTATCTACAGTATTTAAGCTTTGCAGAGAGCCACAAAATGTTTGCACGCTGCTTTCTCACAAAGTTATTCTCACTCACATTTGTGATCTCAGAAATATGCAAGGTCAATCTTACACAGATTCCTGCACTGTTCTCAAAGTGAATGCAAAATTCGCTCTCAGAAACCTCACCAAGGTATCTTTGTGGGCTGCTGCTGCTGGTGAATCTTTATAAAACTCTGATTTGGCCATAAATTGATTATTGTGTCCGGTTCCAGGCAACACACTTTGATAAATTTCTGAAGACGACTGTGTGGAAGAGATATCCTCAAATAATTCCAGGGTTGAAGAACATTGGTAATATGTATAGACAGAGGAAATTGGGGATGTTTTCCTCGGGAAAAGGGGAGATTGGGAGTGGGACTGGCAAAGTTATTTAAAAACAAGAAAATTATAGGCAGCGCCAGAGACTACGATCCTGACTACGGGTACTGTCTGTACGAATTCTGTAAGTTCTCCCCGTGACATGCATGGGTTTTCTCCAGGTACTCCAGTTTCCTCCCACACTCCAAAGATATACAGGTTTGTAAGTTAATTGGGTTTGTAGGTTAATGTAATTATACCATTCAGAACACATATGACCTTGTGGAAAATTCCCGCCAGAGGTATTCTTGCACAAGGAGTTTCCCTCTGGGGTGGTGTGTTCTTTAAATAGCCTGTGCAGATTTTCTATTTTAACTACAGATGGATGCTAGCACCAGCCTCCCAATATTGTGCAATACACAAGGGTGGCATGGTGGCACAATGGTAGAATTGCTGCCTTACAGAGCTTACAGTGCCAGAGACCCGGGTTCAATCCCAACTTCGAGTGCTGTCTGTACGGAGTTTGTACGTTCTCCTGTGATTGTGTGGGTTTCTCTGAAAACTATGGTTTCCTCCCACACTTCAATGACGTATAGGTTTGTAGGTTAATTGGCTTGGTATAAATGTAAATTGTCCCTTGTGTGTGTAGGATAGTGTTGGTGTGTGGGGATCGCTGGTCAGTGCAGACTCGGTGGGCCGAAAGGCCTGTTTCCTCACTGTATCTCTAAACTAAAACAGTAACTCAAAGAACATTGCTTCTATTGTCATTTAATCCTTTGACTGCTCCCTGAAACAGAATAGTGTTATATGAGAGTGTTCAGTAGTGCTTTTACCAACTAGTCATAATGAATTTCACAGATCTATTTAGAGCTTTTCAAAACAACATTTAGGGGTATTACTGACACAATTTTAGCACCAGAAAACCAGTGTAGATGAATTTCTAGGCTCATTTATTTAAAAAGTTGTAAAAGTCATATTTTATCAGATATGTTGGAGTTTTTAAAAGTTAAAACCATTTTCCTCACAAAACAGATTTATCCCAGCATGCCAGACTGTTTGATGGTTCTGAAAGAAATCAAGTAAACGGGCAACAAATCAGCACTACATGAATTGTTCTAGGTAATAAAGAAAATAATGTTTTTAACCTCAACAGAAATCTATCAGTTTTCATTCTGTAATGATACATTAGGCCTTGTAGTATCACAGATATGTTTACTCAGGTGCCACCAGGATTGTACGCTGTGCAGTCAAAGAGGCAGTGTTAAAAGTAAACTTTAAACTTTTAATGCCGACTTTCAGTATTAAAAGGTTCATTAAGTCAAGTAAAAACTCCATTCATAGAGAGAAAACATTTTTTTGCCATATAAGAATACTAACCCAAATATTCAGTTTGGAAGGATAAGGTTCACATGATTCAGAGAAAATCAGGACTGTTTTGAATCTTTCCCTCTTAACTTAAATCTATATCGTCCAGTTTGAGACTTCCCTACCCTGCGGAAAAGAGTGCAGCTATTCATATTTAGTGACCCCTAAAATTTTCTATACCCCAATAAAGTTCCCCGCCTCCCCCCATACAAACACACACATGCACACACATACACGTAAACACACACACACACGCGCACGCGCACGCACACGCACACGCACACGCACACGCACACGCACACGCACACGCACACGCACACGCACACGCGAGCACACACACTCATCCCGTCTTCCTATGCACCAGCCTATCCTGATAACTGACATCAAACCCTCCAGTCCTGGTAACATCTCTGAAAATCTATTTCGCACCCATTCCAGCTTAATAACATCCTTACTACAAGAGGGAGATCAGATCTGTACACAGTTCTCCAAATGTAGCCTTGCCAACATCTTTTACAGCTGCAACGTGATGCCCAACTCCTGTACTATGATGCTGGAATCTTAAGCTAACAAATAAAATGTTGGAGGAACTCATCGTGTCAGCCAAGATGTGGAAGGACTAGACTGATGACGTTTTGGGGTTGGAGCCATCTTCAGACTGGAAAGACGACATTTCAGGTCAGGACCCTGCTTCAGACTGGGCAGATGACATTTCATTTTGGACACTTCTTCAGACTGAGGAAAGGTCCTGACCCAAAACATGCCTCCACAGATGCCACCTGACCTGAGTTCCTCCAACACTTTGCTTTTTGCTCCGATACTCAATACTCCGACCGATAAATGCAAGCATGCCAAACACTTTCTTCACCACAAAGCTTGAATATTTGTGCTCCACAAAGATTTCCTATTGTAATTGTGTTGAATTTAATTTCACATTTGGACAGCTCCTTGGATATTGTTTTTGTCATAATTCAGAAGCTTTGATTTAAAAATTAAACCTGAATTCTAAGGAAAATAAAAACTTTATGCCCTTAAACTTTGACTTTGACCTCCACTTCACTCCCAGCGTTAGATAAGAACAGAGAACATCAAGATTGAAAGTAGAGCAGAGTGCTTTTCCCCTAGTTCATGCAAGCTGCATCCATCATCTTCTATTTCGCTCACCGCAGGCAAGCTCATAAATTTTCA
>NC_135957.1:56659379-56702141 GCF_053455715.1 Rhinoraja longicauda | reverse complement strand
CCAGGTAGGTTTCTATGGGCTATTGTGCCCTCTTAACGGGATTAACTGTGTAGGTCGGCTTGGGGCATTGTGAGTATGCTAATGTCAGCGCCCCAGTGTCTGGACTTCGACCTGGTTTCGGGGGTTTCTGCACGGCCAATATGCATCCATTGTTCTGGCCGTGGCTTTGCAGAAACCTAGAGACTGGGCTGTGGGGTTTTTGCTTTTGTGGCTGGTCACGAGGTCCCGCGGCCATCTTGGGACCCACGGATTGTGACATCCCTTGGTAAACTGACCGCAGCCTTTCTCCGCTATCAGCCCCAGTCTCCCGTGTAAAATGTCCAAACTGCAGCTCTTTGGTTTGGTTGTTTGCAGAATGAGGGAAAACTTCTCAAATCTTACACCTATCTGTCAGAAATGCGAACAAACTTCATTCCAATGCCAGAGTGGAGCTCTGCTGCTTCAGATCAGATCCAGATTGGTAAATTGCTTGAGTTGAAGCTGGCACCATCCAAATTCGGACAGGGTGTTGAGCAACATTTCTATTTGTCCTGCCAGATGACAGCTGACTCTTTCTTCACTTGAAATGATGTCGCCCCAAATACATTCAAACATCGAAGCAAAATCGGGGACACTGGGGACATTAATATAAACATGTTTTTCAAAAAAAGTGTTTTTCTTTACATTTAAAACACTGAAAAAAACAGGTTTTTAATTTTAAAATCAATGTAAAGCATTAATATTGAGAAATCAATAATAGTGAAGCTATCTACTTGCCTTTGCAGCTCTAGGTTTAACCTGATGCAAGCTCAATGCACAGTGTTCCCTGTCACAGAGCAGGTATGCTTAGCAGGCTCCACATGTTATTAGAACTGGAAACTAGGGCTTCTGTACAATGATACCTGGATAAGTCTCACTGTGGCTGGTGTCAATGTAAATGCACTGCCCCAATATTCTGGTGACATTTTCTACATGTGAGTTGGAACCCTGTATTCAGAATCGTATGATAACCATTGATGGTCATCCTTTAAATATTTACTTACACTCTTCTGGGGAAATGTGTCTGGCTTCAAACTTCCCAATGGCAGAAAGTGCTGCTCATCCATGAATGAATGATTGACCAGCAATCTGTCACCACACGGGGTAGCATCAGTGTGTGTGTCTGTATGTATGGGACCTGAACAGATCGCTGTAAAGATGTAAAATGATCATAAAATCCTTAGAGATTCCTGGGATAGCTGTGTAGAGTTGTGAAAAAGCAAATGAACTTGTCACCAATAAATATTGAAGGGTGGAAGCAAACAAAAGCAGTCACACTGAATTGAACAATGGAGAGGCAATGGAGCAGAATGGAAATATTCATGTGCAGAGTTGCAAAGAAAAAAAACACACAGATACTTGAGAAGCAACACTTAAGGGAATCAGAAATATATGTATCTGCACATTGAATTTTAAGTTTTTGCTTTTATGTCCATTATTCTAATCCAGCTATATATAAGTAATTACTTACATTAAAAAAAACTATTATTATTCAATCTTTGTTCAATCTTTGTTCTGCAATCTTTGATTTCCACAGTTATAATTGCCCTTAATAAGTGCTTTGATTAAGGTATATAGCCACTATAATCATGTATAATTTTAGACTGCAGGAAGAGTAATGAACCCAGAAACAAAATGGAAACTGCATTGGACATGCTCATCCTTGAATATAAGCACAAAACACAAGAAACATTTAGCAGTTTCCCTCTCAGTTTGAGGAAGGGTCTCAACCCGAAATGTCACCCGAAATAGCCCATTTTCCTCCCATGGATGTAGGACTCTTGCCACAGAGTGGAAGGGCCTCACCATCAAACCTTCCTCAACAAAACACAAAATGCTGGGGGAAGTCAGCAGGTCAGGTAGCATCTGGGGAGCGAGTGGGCAGATAACGTTTCAGGTCAGGACTTTTCTTCAAATCCTTCTTTGGGTTCCAACCTGAATCGCCATCCGTCTTTTCCCTCCACAGATGCTGCCTGGCCCATTGAGTTCCTCCAGCACTTAGTGTTTTGCTCGAGATTCCAGCATCCACAGTTTCTTGTGTCTTTGTGCTTTCAGCAAAGTTGGGCTGGGGCTTTCTCAGCATTGAAAGTTATCTTGATTTTAATTGTTTTCAAATATTTGTCATTAAAAAACTTTTAGAAAACAAATTGAAATAATTATATTTTAAAATAAATTTATAGAGATGTTAACTATGAACACGTAAATAAATATGAATATTTAGAATGAATATGATTTATAATAAATTTATAATAAATAAATATGAATAAATATAAATTAATGTTTAAAAGATATAATTTATCTTCCCCTTTATCCCCCAATTCATCGCTCTGCAACCCTCAGTGAAATCAGTGTCACCTTGCATCCGTCACCAGGCCCAACCAGCAGAGGATTGAACAGGTTTGGCATTGCAAACCTGGCACTAGGCCCAAAACCTACACCAGTCTCAATGGCTGAACATCAGCAGGTCCTTTCAGAACTACTGACAACAGCCAACAAAATGTACCCCGATGCATCTGGTGGCAGAACTGTGCTAAAGGAACAGAAAAAGGATGGTTAGCTAACTGTGAAAGCTGGTCAAGCTGTGAAAGGACTCATTGGCCTTCTATTCAGAGATACAACGGACCTTTAAAGAAGAGTCTCGATCCGAAATGTCACAAATTCCTTCTCTCCAGAGATGCTGTCTGTCCCACTGAGTTACTCCAGCATTTTGTGTCCATCTTCAGTCCTTTGAACCCTCCTGTTTGAGGGTGAAGGGTCAATACTATTAGACATGGAAATTGCTAGTTTTGATGCAAATAAAGAGAGCAAGTTACCCGAAGCCACTGAATTCAGGAAGGCTGCAACATTCTCTGTACACTGTGGACAGCTTGATTGTAATCATGTACAGTCTTTTTGCTGACTGGATAGCATTCAACAAAATAGTTTTTCACTTTACCTCGGTACACGTGACAATAATAAACTAAAGTTGATGTGTTGTTCTCCACCATAAATGTCAAAGCCCACGACCTCACTTTAACTAATTCTCACATCATTCTCTCATTGCCTCTCTTCTTATTCAGAACAAGGACAAAGAGTTCCCTTCATCCTCATTTTCCACCACCACCAGCTTCCACATTCAATAGATCATCCTTTGCAGCTTCCTCTTGCTCACTCCTATGATACAGATGAGGAGACTGAGAGGGGATAAGCCATTGTGGGTGGAAGAAGAGGAACATCATGGGTCTGAGATAGTGATGGATGAAGTCACTGGGCTGGGGGATTGACAGTAAAGGGTAGGCAAAAGATGTAAAAAGTCAGTCATTGCTGTGAAAGTGTAAGAAGGCTTGGTAAGGATGGCTGAAGACAAATCTGTTGCACCCAAAGATAAGTCGGGTTCTCTTGGCTCCATTAGGAAGTAATTAAATAATTGTAGAATCCTACTTTCTTGGCCCACTTCTTACCAAAGACCCATTTGGCATAGGCTCTCCGTAGCATAGTTGTCTCTCTAAGTTGAAGCAGAGGCCCAGGACTAAGATCAATGTGAGTCTAAATAAAGTCTTCACACTTGGTAGTTGAAAATTTATGAGCTTGCCTGCGGTGAGCGAAATAGAAGATGATGGATGCAGCTTGCATGAACTAGGGGAAAAGCACTCTGCTCTACTTTCAATCTTGATGTTCTCTGTTCTTATCTAACGCTGGGAGTGAAGTGGAGGTCAAAGTCAAAGTTTAAGGGCATAAAGTTTTTATTTTCCTTAGAATTCAGGTTTAATTTTTAAATCAAAGCTTCGGAATTATGACAAAAACAATATCCAAGGAGCTGTCCAAATGTGAAATTAAATTCAACACAATTACAATAGGAAATCTTTGTGGAGCACAAATATTCAAGCTTTGTGGTGAAGAAAGTGTTTGGCATGCTTGCATTTATCGGTCGGAGTATTGAGTATCGGAGCAAAAAGCAAAGTGTTGGAGGAACTCAGGTCAGGTGGCATCTGTGGAGGCATGTTTTGGGTCAGGACCTTTCCTCAGTCTGAAGAAGTGTCCAAAATGAAATGTCATCTGCCCAGTCTGAAGCAGGGTCCTGACCTGAAATGTCGTCTTTCCAGTCTGAAGATGGCTCCAACCCCAAAACGTCATCAGTCTAGTCCTTCCACATCTTGGCTGACACGATGAGTTCCTCCAACATTTTATTTGTTAGCTTAAGATTCCAGCATCATAGTACAGGAGTTGGGCATCACGTTGCAGCTGTAAAAGATGTTGGCAAGGCTACATTTGGAGAACTGTGTACAGATCTGATCTCCCTCTTGTAGTAAGGATGTTATTAAGCTGGAATGGGTGCGAAATAGATTTTCAGAGATGTTACCAGGACTGGAGGGTTTGATGTCAGTTATCAGGATAGGCTGGTGCATAGGAAGACGGGATGAGTGTGTGTGCGCGCGTGTGCGTGTGCGTGTGCGTGTGCGTGTGCGTGTGCGTGTGCGTGTGCGTGTGCGTGTGCGTGTGCGTGTGCGTGTGCGTGTGCGTGTGCGTGCGCGTGCGCGTGTGTGTGTGTGTTTACGTGTATGTGTGTGCATGTGTGTGTTTGTATGGGGGGAGGCGGGGAACTTTATTGGGGTATAGAAAATTTTAGGGGTCACAAAATATGAATAGCTGCACTCTTTTCCGCAGGGTAGGGAAGTCTCAAACTGGACGATATAGATTTAAGTTAAGAGGGAAAGATTCAAAACAGTCCTGATTTTCTCTGAATCATGTGAACCTTATCCTTCCAAACTGAATATTTGGGTTAGTATTCTTATATGGCAAAAAAATGTTTTCTCTCTATGAATGGAGTTTTTACTTGACTTAATGAACCTTTTAATACTGAAAGTCGGCATTAAAAGTTTAAAGTTTACTTTTAACACTGCCTCTTTGACTGCACAGCGTACATCCTGGTGGCACCTGAGTAAACATATCTGTGATACTACAAGGCCTAATGTATCATTACAGAATGAAAACTGATAGATTTCTGTTGAGATTAAAAACATTATTTTCTTTATTACCTAGAACAATTCATGTAGTGCTGATTTGTTGCCCGTTTACTTGATTTCTTTCAGAACCATCAAACAGTCTGGCATGCTGGGATAAATCTGTTTTGTGAGGAAAATGGTTTTAACTTTTAAAAACTCCAACATATCTGATAAAATATGACTTTTACAACTTTTTAAATAAATGAGCCTAGAAATTCATCTACACTGGTTTTCTGGTGCTAAAATTGTGTCAGTAATACCCCTAAATGTTGTTTTGAAAAGCTCTAAATAGATCTGTGAAATTCATTATGACTAGTTGGTAAAAGCACTACTGAACACTCTCATATAACACTATTCTGTTTCAGGGAGCAGTCAAAGGATTAAATGACAATAGAAGCAATGTTCTTTGAGTTACTGTTTTAGTTTAGAGATACAGTGAGGAAACAGGCCTTTCGGCCCACCGAGTCTGCACTGACCAGCGATCCCCACACACCAACACTATCCTACACACACAAGGGACAATTTACATTTATACCAAGCCAATTAACCTACAAACCTATACGTCATTGAAGTGTGGGAGGAAACCATAGTTTTCAGAGAAACCCACACAATCACAGGAGAACGTACAAACTCCGTACAGACAGCACTCGAAGTTGGGATTGAACCCGGGTCTCTGGCACTGTAAGCTCTGTAAGGCAGCAATTCTACCATTGTGCCACCATGCCACCCTTGTGTATTGCACAATATTGGGAGGCTGGTGCTAGCATCCATCTGTAGTTAAAATAGAAAATCTGCACAGGCTATTTAAAGAACACACCACCCCAGAGGGAAACTCCTTGTGCAAGAATACCTCTGGCGGGAATTTTCCACAAGGTCATATGTGTTCTGAATGGTATAATTACATTAACCTACAAACCCAATTAACTTACAAACCTGTATATCTTTGGAGTGTGGGAGGAAACTGGAGTACCTGGAGAAAACCCATGCATGTCACGGGGAGAACTTACAGAATTCGTACAGACAGTACCCGTAGTCAGGATCGTAGTCTCTGGCGCTGCCTATAATTTTCTTGTTTTTAAATAACTTTGCCAGTCCCACTCCCAATCTCCCCTTTTCCCGAGGAAAACATCCCCAATTTCCTCTGTCTATACATATTACCAATGTTCTTCAACCCTGGAATTATTTGAGGATATCTCTTCCACACAGTCGTCTTCAGAAATTTATCAAAGTGTGTTGCCTGGAACCGGACACAATAATCAATTTATGGCCAAATCAGAGTTTTATAAAGATTCACCAGCAGCAGCAGCCCACAAAGATACCTTGGTGAGGTTTCTGAGAGCGAATTTTGCATTCACTTTGAGAACAGTGCAGGAATCTGTGTAAGATTGACCTTGCATATTTCTGAGATCACAAATGTGAGTGAGAATAACTTTGTGAGAAAGCAGCGTGCAAACATTTTGTGGCTCTCTGCAAAGCTTAAATACTGTAGATAAGTTGCTAGATGTCATTTCATTGATTGGATGTACTTTTTGATTCCAATCACATCTTATCTGATGAACACAAAGATACAAAAATCATCATCATTGAGTCATATAGCATGGTGATGTTTCGGGTCGAGACCCTTATTCAGACAGGAAGAAGCAGAAGTCTGAAGAAGGATCTCGACCCAAATCATCACCTATCCATGATCTGCAGAGGCGCTGCCTGACCTGCTGAGTTATGGCAGCAATTTGTGTCCTTTTGTGTATTAACCATCATCTGCAGTTCTTTGTTTCGACATATTGCTTGCATGACCACCCTGTGACCACACTTCCACTAAGCCAATTTTGAACCCAGTCATGTAGGAAGGAACTGCAAATGCTGGTTTAAACAGAAGATAGACACAATAAGCTGGAGCAACTCAGCAGGTCAGACAGCATCTCTGGAGAAAAGGAATAGGTGACGTTTTGGGTCGAGACCCTTCTTTAGACTGAGAGTCAGGATAAACCGAAACGTCACCTATTCCTTTTCTCCAGAGATGCTGTTAAACCCAGTTGGTTAGCTCATGTTTGATCCTATGTGGTCTAAGCTTTTGGACTACCATGGGGATCTTGCCAAAGGCCTTGCTAAAGTGCATGCAGACTATTTCCACCATCCCGCCTTCATCATGCCTCTCGGTGACTTCTTAAAAAAATGCTCTCAAGTTGGTGAGACATGATGTCCCACGAACAAAGCTGTTTATTTCCATTTCTTCTGACCACTCATCTTTGAGGGAATGGAACCACCTGAGGAGATGTTGGTTTGGATCACTTTATCTGATGCCTGCTTGGCAGAAAATTGTACAAAACTGTGACTGCAGGATTTAGGTGGCTGGCACATTCAATTAATTGTAGAGCCATTGGTGCCAGTAATATTTGGTGCTTTCATGAGCGATCACATCCAGTTGTTATTTAGAACAATATGGTTGAAAATTCTACTGGGAGGAAATTGGGGCATCACGTACAATTGATATAATTTGGGAAAGCAGAAAACAGTATTAATTTAGTTTCGTTTTTTTTTTAGAGATACAGTGTGGAAACAGGCCCTTCGGCCCACTGAGTTCGTGCTGACCAGAGATTCCCGTGCACTAGCACTTTCCTACACACAGTTTTAATGAAGCCATTCAACCTACAAACCTGTACGACTTTGGAATGTGGGAGGAAACTGAAGCACCCAGAGAAAACGTACACAGCCATGGGGAGAACGTACAAACTCCTTAAAGACAGCATTCGTATTCAGAATCAAAACTGGGTCTCTGGCGCTGTAAGGCAGCAGCTCCACTGCTGCGCCACCGTGCTACCCTCCAAATTAACAACAAGAAAATATCACACGATAAAGACCATACAACTTATGTAGCTTGCACTCACTCTCACAGAAATCATTTTTCTCCAGCATTGCACAGATTGATTGTCCTCCCGATGGTTGAAACGTGACGATTGCTGCAGTTCTAGGGGAAACTGCTGTAGTTACAATGGTTGCAACCCGCTGGGTTGACTCTAATGAGGTCTAGTCCTCAAAATGACCTCCTGCCTCCCACCGGGACTATCAGGCAGCCAACACCAGATTCCACAGTTGACCCAAGGGTAAAATATAACCCCTAGCTTTCCAAGGGCTTCATGCTGGTGTTGAGAGTATCTTTCAGCTGTCTCAGAATTGGTTATAGTGTACCTATAAATTGTTATTACTGAAAACAGAGGAAATAGACTAATCAGTACTTATTCCTTGATGATCAATTCTTAAGACTGGAGCAAGGCTGTGAGGGTTAAAGATGAACAGTTATGAAAAGACTATCAGCTCCATAGTTTGTTATTCATTCCCCAGTGTTGATTCTTTTCCATGATTAACAATGAGTTCTAGAGAAAAATATTTGGGAAAGAAATACTTTTTAATATACACACACTTGTTTTTTAATGTGGCAAGGAAAAGTATGCTTCACTATAACAAAAATCTATTCAAAGCAATGTTTTGCAAACTGCATAGGCTTCATCGGTTTAGTATTTATGAGCAGCAGAATAAATGATACAGTTACCTCTTCCGTGACAAAACCATTGTGTCAGCGTATGAATGTTCTAAATGTAATAAACCTTTAATATCGTTATAATTTGAAAATAAAATGAATTACAGACATTCCCAAATCAATATGTATTAGGTCAAAATGTTATTAAGGTATTTGAATATAACTGTGTACATATTTAAAATTGGTGTGATATAGTTTGGTGGTAGAATCCAGAAAGGAACGATGTTCAGCATTATTTTGCTTGAAGGTAAACATCATATGTCCAGTGAATTGGTAACTACAGCCACCACCCAGTGGATTATATATATGTGTGTGTGTGTGTGTGTGAACATGAGAGAGAGAGAGAGAGAGTGTCAGAGAGAGAGAGCAGAGTGTCAGAGAGAGAGAGAGAGAGAGAGTGAGAGAGAGAGAGAGAGGAGAGAGAGAGAGAGAGAGAGAGAGAGAGAGAGGAAGAGAGAGAGAGAGAGAGAGAGAGAGAGAGGAGAGAGAGAGAGAGAGAGAGGAGAGAGAGAGAGAGAGAGAGAGAGAGAGAGAGAGAGAGAGAGAGAGAGAGAGAGAGAGAGAGAGAGAGAGAGAGAGAGAGAGAGAGAGAAGAGAGAGAGAGAGAGAGAGAGAGAGAAGAGAGAGAGAGAGAGAGAGAGAGTGAGTGAGGTGAGTGTGTGTGTGTGTGTGTGTGTGTGTGTGTGTGTGTGTGTGTGTGTGTGTGTGTGTTCGGGGAGAGGGGCTGCATTGAAGCTGGGAGGAATGGGGTATCTTCCCAGCTTTGATCATCTAAATTATTTGACCTTATCTGGAGCAGCGATTGGAACTCTATGATTGCCCATGGAGGTCCTGGACCAAGAAGGAAAATAAGCAACCAATGTTTTGACTTTCATTCCTCTCTGATTTTTGTTCAATGCTCCCTGCTGATTTTTTAAAAAAATGCACATATGGGTATCATGTAAGGAAAAGGGTACATAGATAAGAGGCCAAAATAAACAGTTAGCATTGAAATCAGAATTCAGAGATTCAGCAAAATTAGTAGTAGAAACCTTTCTACACAGAGGGATGACACAATGGAGTTAATAGTTGAAGGTAAGATGCTGTCAACATTTTAGTATTAGGATGAGCAAGTGGCAAAATGCAGGTGTGATAAAGTAATGTAGATATAGAGGGACATGGGTTGGTTGGTCTGAACACCAGTTTTTGTGTAGGAATTATTTTGTCATTCCAAGCAGAACATGAACATTTAGGTTACAAAGTGTTGGAATAACTCAGCAGCATCTCTGGAGAACATGGTTAGGTGATGTTGTTAGGTGAAGGTTGAGACCCTTTTTCAGATTGATTCTCAGGGGGAAGGAGAAGAAGCTAGAAGAGAGGGTAGACAGAACAAAGCATGATCACAGGTGAGGATTTTTTTGATAGGCAGATAGTTGGAAACGAAGGATGGAGACTAAAGCAGAAGGTATGAAACAGAGGGTAAAAAACATACACATATGTATGCACACACACATACATGCGAATTGTGAAGCTAGAGGAGGAAAGTAGCAGGAGGGGGGAGTGAGCTGAGAAATAGGTGGATGTCTAGGTGGGGCACAGGGGAGGAGGGGGGAGAAGAAAAATGGGGGTGTGAGGGGGAAAGAGGACAGGTGGTCGTGGAGGAGTTTTAGTAGGAGGTTCCCAAAATTGGAAAACTCAATGTTCATACTGTTAAGTTGGAAACGAGCCAGGCGGAATATGAGGTGCTGTTCCTCCATTTTGTGTGTGGCTTCACTCTGGCAATTGAGAAGGCCCAACGCAGAAATGTCAATATGGGAATGGAAGGAGAGTTTAAATGGTTAGCAACTGGGAGGTCCAGTCACCGAGTCTATGCTTTGTGTCACCAATGTACAGGAGGCCACATTGGAACACAGGATGCAGTAGATAAGCTCAGATGAGGAGCACATTGACCTCTATCTCACTTGGAAGGACTGCTGAGGCCCGGGATGGATGCAAGGGAAGAGGTATTGGGACAGGTGTTACATTTCCTGCAGTTGCAGAGGAAAGTTCCTGGGAGGAAATGGTTTTGGGTGGGAAAGGATGAGTGAAGCAATGGGTTGTGGACAGAACAGTGTCTGCGGAAGGTGGAAAGGGGTAGAGCTGGGAAGATGTGACTGGTGATGGAATCGCATTGAAGGTGACGGAAATGTCAGAGGATGATGTGTTGGATGTGGAGGCTGGTGGTGTAAAAGGTGAGGACCTGGAAACTGTATCTTTGTTCCTTTGGGCGGAGGGGGAGCAAGAGTAGAACTATGGCACACAGAGGAGATGCAGGTGAGGGATCCATCTATAACAGAAGGGGGAATTGACCCGCATTTTGTGTATTAAGCTTCAACATGAACACCTTGGTTAATGGCACAAACTCACATGATCTCTGTACAACCAGCAGCTGATAACCGTCGAGCAGTTTAACACTAAAAGCGAAGACAAATTTCACCCACAGTTTCTTTAACAATAAGATTATCAAAATCAGAGTGCTCTTCCAAAATACATTGCTGAGGTGCGTTCATAATTAACTGTAAAAGTAGCCACCATTGCAGTATAACATGTAAAAATGTGCGAAATTATGATGCAAAGTTACTTGCCACATTTGACTGATAATTACTAAATATTGCCAACCAGCAGTTGGAAAGTAGCTGCAAATCTCCTTGCACCAGATAGCCCTGCTTTGTCTCTTCTGCTCTGCTTCCATTTGACAATAATTCCTTGTGGTCATTGCCAGGTAGAAGTGCCACATTTACAGTTCTGTTGGAGGCATCATTGTAGGTGCAGCCAAGCTGTGTATATATTGGCTGCAAATCATACTGGCATTTCTTTGGAAAGGAGCCAGAATGAGTATTAATTATCTTCCAAGATTAGCCTTGAGGAATAATGTCTGCAGATGTGGTTTTGTTTTTCCTCTGGATACAGAACCTGACAGTCCTCCGCTTTTTCCCCAAAAACTCCAGATGGGAAACATGCAATGGAAACCCAGCCGTGCAGGAACACTTGCTGGACACAAAAATAATTTGGATAGGAGCCTCAAAGGTCCGTAAAAGATGTCCAACTGCAAAAAGAAAAGCCAATGATTATCTAAAACAGGCAAAAAAAAACATACAGAGAAAAAAAAGCAAGAACAGCAAATGATTCCAGCATCTGCAGACTCTTGGGTCTCAAACAAAAACAGATATATTGGAATTTCCATGCACTCACCTTTGGCATGGTTACTATTAGATGAGAATTCTCTGCCTCAGAGGGCAGTGGAGGCCAATTCTGAATACATTCAAGAGAGAGCTAGATAGAGCTCTTAAGGATAGCGGAATCAGGGGGTATGGGGAGAAAGCAGGAACGGGGTACTGATTGAGAATGATCAGCCATGATCACATTGAATGGTGGTGCTGGCTCGAAGGGCCGAATGGCCTACTCCTGCACCTATTGTCTATTGTCTATTGTCTATTCCCAGAGGTGAAAGCAACAGATTTCTCAGCAGTACTTCCGCATCATTGGCTTCGCTGAGTTAACCCATTTGTAGTGATTGCATGGGGCATATTCTTACTGGTATGGCATTGCAGCTTAGTCTAGTTTAGAGGTACAGCACAGAAACATGGCCCTTCAGCCCACAGAGTCTGCGTCGACTAGCAATCTCCATTACACTAGCACACGCTCCAAATTAGGGACAATTTACAATTTTTATCAAAACCAATTAAGCTATCAACCTGTGTAGGAAGGAACTGCAGATGCTGGTGTAAACCGAAGATAGTCACAAAAAGCTGGAGTAACTCAGTGAGACAGGCGGCATCTCTGGAGAGAAGGAATGGATGACATTTTGAGGAGACTCTTCTTTAGACTCTGTAGAAGGGTCTGAAGAAGGGTCGCGACTTGAAACATAACCCATTCCTTCTCTCCAGAGATGATGCCTCTCCCACTGAGTTACACCAGCTTGTTGTGTCTATCTTAAGCTATAAACCTGTATATCTTTCTAGTGTGGGAGAAAAATGGAACACCCAGGGAAAACCCACGTGGTCACAGTGAGAACAGTGAGGCTTTTGCTGGCTTACTTTTCACCTCTGACCATCTTTCAAGTCGAATCAGTAGTAAGGAAGGCAAATGCAATGCTAGCAATTATTTTGAGAGGGCTAGAGTACAAAAACAGGGATGTAATGTTGAGACTCTATAAGGCGCTGGGCAGGCCACATTTGGAGTCTTGTGAGCAATTTTGAGCACCATATCTAAGGAAGAATGTGCTGGAAGGAGAGGGTCCAGAGGAGGTTTACAAGAATTATTCCAGGAATGAGTAGGTTAACATGTGATGAGCATTTGACGGCACTGGGCTTGTGCTCGCTGGAATTTAGAAGGATGAGGGGGAACATCATTGAAACTTACCGAATAGTGAAAGGCTTGGATAAAGTGGATGTTTCCACTCGTGGGAGAATCTAGGACTCGAGGTCATAGCCTCAGAATTAAAGGACGTTCCTTTAGGAAGGAGATGAGGAGGAATTTCTTTAGGCAGAGGGTGGTGATCCTGTGGAATTCCTTGCCACAGAAGATTGTGGAGGCCAAGGCAATTAATATTTTTAAGGCAGATGTAAATAGATTCTTGATTTGTACGGGTGTCAGGGATTATGGGGAGAAGGCAGGAGAATGAGGTTAGGAGGGAGAGATAGATGAGCCACGATTGAATGGTGTAGACTTGATGGGCCTAATTCTGCTCCTATCACATATGACCGTATGATAAGCATCAGCACAGAGCACCTCATGCTTTGTGTGCGGTCCCTTGCTCTACTCACTCTATACGTATTGTTGCATAGCCAAACACAGGTACAACACCATCTTTAAATTTGCCAAGGATACCACTGGTGTTGGATGAATAACAGTCAGAGTAATGAGTTAGAGTATGAGAGGGAGAGGGAGATTGAAAACCTGATTGAAAGGTGCTAGAACAACAATCTTGCTCTCAATGTTAACAAGACCAAAGAACCAATTGTTGGCTTTAGAAAGGGAGAGCCGAGGATCCATGAGCCTGTCTTCATCGACTGGACAGTGGTGGAGAGAATGGGCAACTCCTGCCAAGGTCCTGGGCATGCTTATCTCTGAAGACCTGTCCTGTGCCTAGCACATTGACACATTCACAACAAAAGCTCAACATCTCTCCTTACTTAGAAGTTTGAAGAGATTTGGTATGTCATCAAATACTTTAGCTAACATCTACATGTGTGCAGTACAGAGTACACTAACTGATTATGTCACAGTCTGGTTTGTGCAACTCGAATGCCCAAGAACAAAGAACTCTGCGAAAAAGTCTGCAGACATTGACTGGTCCATCATGGGTATTGAATTCCCCACCATCAAAGAGATCTGAAGGAGGTGCTGCCTCAAAAAGATAGCTGATGTCATCAAGGACCTACCATACCCTGGCTCTGCTCCGATCATTGGGAAGAAGCTTTTCACTGCACCTCGGTACACGTGACAATAAACTAAACTGAAGAAGGTACTGAAGCCTGGAGACTGTGACTTCCAACTTCAAGAACAACTTCTTCCCTGCAACCATCAGGCCCTCGCAACCTACCTCTCAACCCTAATCACAACCCTACCTCTGCAACTATCGACTATGGATTTTGGATTTGGTTGTACTGTGTACCTTGGTTTTGCGTTATTATGATTTGGTTACCTAGTTTTACTGATTTTTATTTTGTATATTTGTGGTGTTTTTGCATTACTACCCCTGCAAAGCTGCAGTATAGAAGAATTTTATTGTTCCATTCCCGGAACGTGTAACAGTTAAACATTCTTGACTCTTGAATGCTAAATCCCTACTGTTTAATAAAAGTTATAAGGTTTGAGGAAAAAGTATTTACTAGCTCCAATTTTACAAAAATAAAAATAGATTTTGAACTTTGTAATTGCACTTATGAAAAATATGTTGGATATATTGACTTCCTAAGACTTCCTGTAGTAGATTAACTTTTCTCATGTATCCTGCCCCGTTGATAGTTCTCTCACTAATCTTCTGGGGGGGAGGGGGGGAGGGGGGGGGGGGGTGGTGGGATACATCTATGCCATTCCTCTCAGAGTGGAATTCTTTCAGTCTTAATTAAATGAGTAAAGTTTCAGTTGCTAATTTCCTGCTCATTTGTAAGCACTGTCTCTTCCCTTATGGCTCACTTGGGTGAGGGAAATATTTCAACTCCTGCCATGTTCACATATTCAAGTCTTTAAAATAACATTCATTTCCCCTGAAGTAATGCATCTATTGTAGAACTATGCAGAGATCAAGAGGTTACAGGAAATACAGGGAGCCGGGAACCACATAAACCAAACTGGGCCCTTGGAAAGAATTCAGTTAAATTCCTTTGTTTTCTGGAAATCCTAAGGTACTTCCTACATTCTGAAAAAAAATCAGTGGAAGGCAGGTTTAAATTGCTGTTCTTACCCATTTCATTATAAACATACATTTATATTAAATGTAGGTAAATAGCTACAATTTATTATGAGCTGAGAAGCACATTACGACATAACAGGATAAAGTACTGAGGAGAGTAGAAATTAAAAGGCAAGCATAAAATGCTGGAATTACTCAGTATATATAGTAGGAACTGAAAATAAAAAGCAGCTGCGAGACAGACAATTAGTGAGAGAACCATCAAAAGAGCAGGATGCAGGGAAAAAACGAATCTGCTACAGGAAGTCTTAGAAGACAGAAGACATCTAACATTAAAGAGGAAGAAGCAGACTGTGGACACAGTATGAAAATATGGGTCAATATCAATTGCAATCCCTTTGGCTTGTGCCCAATAACTCTCAGAATTCCGAGCAGAAATAATACTATCAAAGGTCGGAATGTGAAGCCATTCCAGGATCTTTGACATAAAATTCTAGGAAGTTCAAATATTCTCAAATATTCTAAGAAGTGGTGGAAATTGAAATGTGATGACTCAGGTTGTGACCTGTGCTTCAATATATTTAGCAACACAATGCTAGCTAGGTCTCACACAGTGTGCCATAGTAAATGAAGATGCAAAAAATAATATTGGAAACAAGAACAATTTTTAAGGCAGAGGTAGATAGATTCTTGATTAGTGCGGGTATCATAAGACCATAAGGTCATAAGTGATAGGAGTAGAATTAGGTTATTCGGCCCATTCAATCATGGCTGATCTATCTCTCCCTCGTAACCCCGTTCTCCTGCCTTCTCCCCAAAACCTCTGACACCTGTACTAGTCAAGAAAGTATGAGGTATGGGAGAAGGCAGGAAAATTGGGTTTGGATGGGAGCAATAGATCAGTTATGATTGAATGGCGGAGTAGACTTGATAGGCCAAATGGCCCAATTCTGCCCCTGTCACTTATGACAATAAAATGAAATAAACCAAAGATTTAGCATGGTTAACTGAATAATGACAATAAGACTCCAAATGGGGATTTCTGGAGAGGTACATGTTTATTGGAAATTGTTGCTGATAATGTTCTACCTAATGATGGTTGTCCTCACTGTCTGTGTAGTAAACATCATAGGGGGAAAGAGGACATCCAAGTTTTTGAATCCATCTTCTGGAGATGGAACTTTAAACAATATCCTAATTGCGACTAATACATGCAAGATACATTTGATATTGATAGTGCCCTACGTTAATCACGCAATGGAACGAGACCTTCAGAATAATGCTTGGCCTTTTGATTGTGGGACATGTACCACACAGGACTTCATTGTTGTTCTATGTCCTTCGAGAACAAAGTGGGGCCATCAGTCCTGGTTGAAGTACTCATCTTGTATATCACACTGAAAAGTTTGAAGAACAAAAGAATCCAGACAACTTCAAAAATAGCAACAATGACATGCTAATATTCACTGCATAATAATCATCTGGATTTTCTTGAAGGAGTCTTTGGATTACATCTTTAGTGCCATAAATGACAGCCTGTGTTATGGTAAAACTAGACCAAGTGGACCCATTGGGCCCAAACCTCTCCTGCATTGGTGCTGCACCCTCTCCTCTTCCCCTCCCCCCTCCCCCCCCCTCCCCCCTCCCCCCCTCCCCCCTCCCCCCCTCCCCCCTCCTCCCCCTTGCCTCCCTCCTCCCTTGCCCCCTTCCCCCTCCCCCTCCCCGCTCCCCCTCCCTCCCCCTCCCCTCCCCATCCCCCCTCCCTCCCCCCACTCCCCCTTCCTCTTCTCCTCCCCCGCTCCATCCCCCCAACCCTCCTTATCCTCCTTCCCCTCCTCCCTCCTCACTCCCTCCCTCCCTCCCTCCCTCCCCTCCCTCCTTAGGAGATAGATTTAAACTTAAAAATGTGAATAACTTTAAAAATATAACACCAATTTCAATGAAACTTCTTCCATTAGCACCAAAGGGACGAAGGTGAGTAAGGTAGGCTAAAATTGTTGCGCTATCATGCACTGTTCAGGAACAAACAAACAAACAAACGAGAGTTTTAGTATATAGATGTAAGTGCTTGATGTCTTTAATTTGGCAGGTCAATGGAGATGACAGCAACTGCAAGGCCTATTTCAACCAAATCAAATACAGTGGTGTATTGCTTATTACCTTAGGTTACCTGGGAGAACTTGCAAATACTCACAAATCCTGAGTTGTTATTACTTTTAACAGTTAATGACAAAATTATGGTGCTGGTAGAAAGAGGATTCTGGTCTAGTGCCAACAGTTGGTTCAACTTTGACTGAATTGGAAGAACCAGAATCCAGCTGTCAAACACTGCCTTTGGTAACAATTTATAATGACTTCTTCGTCAGTCGACCCATGGCCTACAGATTTGATGCTGCATTCCTCAAGTATCCATCTTCCTGTCCTAAGCGGGCACTTCCTCAAAGCACTGAAACAATGGAATTCCAGGATGGAAATCTATTAGTTATCTGCAAGGGCATTCTTATTTTAAATTCATTGCAACCACTGCCTTTCAATACCAGTACAGTTGAAGGCTACAATAAGTTTCTCTAAGGAAAAGAGTGACAGGAGACATTTTTAATGGTTCAGTGATTTTTTAAATTATCATATGTACCAAGATACAGTGTGATTCTTTTTTTTGCATAGGGATCAGTGAGATTATTGTTATACTTAAGTGCAATCCCCAGTTAGCATATTTGATGCTACAGAGAAAGGGGAGGAATGGGGAGAATAAAGTATATGTCTGTGATAGGGCGGACACCAAAATAGAGTAATTAGAGTTTCCCTCATGGAAACATAGAACATAGAAAATAGGTGCAGGAGTAGGTCATTCGGACCTTCGAGGAGCGATTCAATATGATCATGGCTGATCATCCAAAATCAGTACTCCGTTCCTGCTTTCTCCCCATATCCCTTGATTCTGTTAGTCCTAAGAGCTATATCTAACTCTCTCTTGAAAACATCCAGTGATTTGGCCTCCACTGCCTTCTGTGGCACAGATTATTCTGAGTATTCCACAGATTCACAACTCTCTGGAAGAAAAAGATTTTTCCTTGTCTCAGTCCAAAATGACCTACCCCTTATTCTGAAACTGTGACCACTGGTTCTGGACTCCCCCAATATCGGGAACATTTTACCTGCATGTAGACTGTCCAATCCCTTAAGAATTTTATATGTTTCTGTAAGATCCCCTCACATCCTTGATATTCTTGCTATTGAGGGCGTGCAGCGTAGGTTCACTAGGTTAATTCCCGGAATGGCGGGACTGTCGTACGTTGAAAGGCTGGAGCAATTAGGCTTGTATACACTGGAATTTAGAAGGATGAGGGGGGATCTTATTGAAACATATAAGATAATTAGGGGATTGGACACATTAGAGGCAGGAAACATGTTCCCAATGTTGGGGGAGTCCAGGACAAGGGGCCACAGTTTAAGAATAAGGGGTAGGCCATTTAGAACGGAGATGAGGAAGAACTTTTTCAGTCAGAGAGTGGTGAAGGTGTGGAATTCTCTGCCTCAGAAGGCAGTGGAGGCCAGTTCGTTGGATGCTTTCAAGAGAGAGCTGGATAGAGCTCTTAAGGATAGCGGAGTGAGGGGGTATGGGGAGAAGGCAGGAACGGGGTACTGATTGAGAGTGATCAGCCATGATCGCATTGAATGGCGGTGCTGGCTCGAAGGGCTGAATGGCCTACTCCTGCACCTATTGTCTATTGTCTATTGTCTATTGTCTATTGTCCTCCTACTATTAACTTTACCTCATCCAATTATTCTGTTATTGCAGATTGTAATACAATTTTGCACCATTCTGCTGTTTTTGTGCTCGTTACTATATTTATTATAACATCTTGAACTCGATGGCATGAGCTATAGGGAGTAGTTGAGGAGTTGAGTAGGACTTTATCCCTTGAATTGCATGAGGATGAGGGGTGATCTCATAAAGGTATACATAATTAGGAGAGGAATAGATCAAGTAAATGCATGGTGTCTTTTGCCCAGAGTAGAGGAATCAAGAACCAGAGGACATGGATTTAAGGGGAGGTGGGAAAGACTTAATAGGAATCTGAGGGGTAACTTTTTTACACAAAGGGTGGTGGGTGTATGGAACAAGTTTCTGGATTAGGTAGTTGAGGCAGGGACTATCGCAATGTTTCAGAAACATTTAGACAGGTACCTGAATAGGACAGGTTTAGAGGGATATGGGCCAAATGCAGACAGGTGGGACTAGTGTAGATGGGACATGTTGGCCGGTGTGGGCAAGTTGTGCCGAAGGGCCTCTTTCCACGCTGGAAGACTCTGTCACTCTATGACTTTATAGGACTTTGGATAGGCTGCATTTGGAGTACTGCATGAAGTTCTGGTTGCTCCATTACAGGAAGGATGTGGAGGCTTTGGAAAGGGTGCAGAGGAGGTTTACCAGAATGATACCTGGATTTGGGGGTATTAGCCACAAGGCCAGTTGAACAGACTTGGATTGTTTTCTCTGGAACACTTCTCTGGAAAGATTGCAGGAGATCTGATAGAAGTACAAAAGATTATGATAGGCATCGATAGGGTAGACAGTCAG
This sequence comes from Rhinoraja longicauda, assembly GCF_053455715.1. Taxonomy (NCBI): domain Eukaryota; kingdom Metazoa; phylum Chordata; class Chondrichthyes; order Rajiformes; family Arhynchobatidae; genus Rhinoraja; species Rhinoraja longicauda. The sequence continues at coordinate 56,682,648 of NC_135957.1, read as the reverse complement.
AACCTTATTTCCAAGTTGGAATATTAAATACTAGAGTGCTTAGCTTTAAAGTGAGAGGCAAAGTTTAAAGATGCGCAGGGCAAGTTTTTTTACACAAAGGGTGGTGAGTGCCTGGAACGATATGATTTTTGAGGCAGATATGATAGTGGCATTTAAAAGACTTTTGGATAGGCATATGGATATGCAAGGAAGGGAGGGATATGGATTTTGTGTAGGCAGATAAGAGTTGATCGTGGCATCATGTTCCACATAGACATTGTGAGCCAAAGAGCCTGATCTCATACTGTAGATCTATGTTCTATATTCTGTGTTCTAAGTTGTACAAAATTGGGGGAACAATGAAGCTGAAGGTTATGGAGAGAATATGTCCAGAAGAGAGGATTTCCGTGATACTTTGGGAGCAATCGCTCTAATGTTTGGATAAATCACGTTGCAATGTGGTGCCTGAGAGCTGGAGTTCAGCTTCTGCAAGATATAGATCAGAACTGCCTTTGTCAGCAGATTTAAATGCAAAACTTTGTATCTTTATTTAGGAAAACAGATTTAAGTAAATGTAATAAATAGCACCAGGGCCACAATATTAAAAAGATTTTGACAAAAATTCAGAGCAGCATCCAGAACAAAATATAACAAATATTAGGACAACAAATAGCATAGCTAACTGTGCAACGGTGAAAGGAATTCTGACAATATTCCGTGACTAAGTGTAGTTATGATATATTACGTGATTAAGCAGGTGTCGATTTGAGATGAATTTCAGAATTAAAGTTGTTCACGTCAGGTTATGCATGTCCTTTGGGGGGTTAAAAATAAGACCTTTATTGACAGTTGTTCACCGTGAGGGAGATTTATTGGTTAGCTGTAAAAGACAATTAAGTTGTAATTCTGCCACATCATCTAGTATATGATATAAATTATTACAGAGAGGTCTTGGTTTAATATGATTTTTGATGCTTATTTTGTGGAAGTTAAATCCTCTTAACCACCCAAAAGCGACATTCTTGTAATCCCATATTTTTAAAGTCAATATACATCAGTTTAATAATGTCTTTATTTGTCATCTCTGCTCGGTCTTCCGTGAGGAATGCTTAATTTTGTTTGTAACCAATATTATGACCTTCAATTTCCTCCACGTAGCATAATGTTACAGTCGCCATTTACCTGTCCACTCCTGACTTGCCCTCCACCTACCCACCCGCTCTTCTACCACCTACCTACCCAATACTTGAAACATATATTAAAATATTAATATTAATTTAATTATAGATAGGATTAGAGGGATATGAGCCAAACACAGGCAAATGGGACTGTGTGTGCACGTTGGACCAAAGGGTCTGTTTCCAAGCTGTATGACTCTATGACTCTATATCCACAAATACATATTTCCTGTAACTTACATATTATTCAGCCATTCCTCTTCACTTGATATGAATGCAGTTGCTGAACCCGTGCCAGATCTGGCCCAGCAGACTTCCCCAAGATAGCGCTAGGAGACGAGGGAAGAGAGTTCATGCGCTAACTCAACTGAAATGACACTGACAATTATGTGGTGCAGAAGTTCGCAATCCCGTTTATCCATGTGTAGGAAGGAACTGAAGATGTTGGTTTAAACCGAAGATGGACACAAAAAGGTGGAGTAACTCAGCGGGACAGGCAGCAGAGATGCTGCCTGTCCTGCTGAGTTACTCCAGCGTTTTGTGTCTATCTCCCATTTATCCATGTGCCTGTATGCAAGCCCCTGACCTCTGGAGTGCATTCCAAGAGTTCCATAGGATTTCTTTGACAAAATATCAGGTAGCTTGTTTGGAATGAGCAGAGGAAATATCATTCAGTGACTCCCTTTCTCATTATTGAAATTACTCAGCAGATATTATTTTGTCTCAAATACATTACGAAGAAACTCTTACTGAACCGGTTTGTTAAATAATAACATTAAAAGCTCCTACATTTGGTGTCCTAATATTTGTTACATTTTGGAATTGACATTTATCTGTATAAAATATTATTCCAACTTATATTATTCAATGCAAGGTAAATTAAATAAAGATTTCCGTTGTTTGTTACTTGCATGAAAATCCTAAGCTCTGTGACCTGTATTCACATCAAGGAATCATTGTTTCATGTAACACACATTGGATAATCAGAACGAAGTTGGCCTGTACATCCTCAAAACCATAATGAGTGAGACTTTACACCAGTAGCAGTGAGTTGTAAAATAACCATGTATAACCAATCTGCCAATTGCAAGATGAACCTTTCCCCCATACTTGCAAATAGAAATGATTAAGAATATTGAGATATATCAAATCAATCCCTTCAAAGATAAATGGTGACTATATTGCTAATCAAAATAGCATGCTGCTATTCTGTAGACCAATCACAGTAGACCAATCTATTGACTTATTTGATTATAGTCTACGGGTCAATAAAATATACTCTTAAATCAATAAACATTGAGACTGGAGCTTCTTACTGATTTTCTGATGGTTATTACCTTCCTATAAACCATTTAATTAATTTCCTGACACAAGAGCAAAGACATTCATTTTCACTTACCTTCATCTGCCAAGCTCTCAAAGCCATTGGTAACAAGCACTGTCAGTAAATCTAGTAAAGTCTGAAAATTGATCCACCTGAGAAGCCAAACTCAACTGGCAATTAAATATCCAGGCAAGGCAAACAGAAAGCTACGTGCAATAATCAGAATGCAAACAGAATATGTATGAAAATTATGGATTTGATAATGAGTTGCAGAACCAGAGAATTATCATTTGCTCTCTTCTGTTCCTCCAATATTCATTTGACGCCTTTTGAATGTTTCAAATTTTTCCCTCTTTAGAATACATCAGGATTGCAATTCAACACTTGGGCGTCTACTGGGTAGTTAGATAACATCAGTTAGATGTTAAAAATAAGTCAACTGACTACACAGATTTTTGCACGATCTATTCTGTGGATTTGCAACACTGAAGATGTTGAGCTCAGGAAATTGTGACATGATTGTATAGGGTAAGGTAAACAAAAACACCAGTACTTTTCCAGATCAGATATGCGTGAAATGTGGACGACAGCTAGCAAAAAAAAGATTTCTGAGGCAACGGGGTCAATTTTAATTTGGGATGGGATCAGTGTGGGACTGGAGTGTTGGTTGGAGACCGCCAAAGCATCAAGCACATTGATGCTGCAGAAGTCTGAACTGATGAAAGAGAACACTAGCATTACAGAGTCTATAAGGAACTGTGAATTATTTATCAAAGAACATAGAGCAAAGAACATATCAAAGAACAGTCATGCAGTTCCACTCTGGAGAGCTCCTTTAGTCCTGGCACTTAATGAAGCAGTCAACCACACTTCAATTGGACAGTCACGGAGGAAAGATATTGTGAATGTGAAGCTGATAGACTCCATTGGGAGCAGTCCAACTGGATCATGAATAAACGGTTAAAAAATTGGCTATAGAGAGAACTCCAGTCCTCAAATGAGAGTCAAAGGATTGACAGAAATTGAGTCTGAAGAAGGGTCTCGACCCAAAACGTCACCCATTCCTTCTCTCCTGAGATGCTGCCTGACCTGCTGAGTTACTCCAGCATTTTGTGACAGAAATTGAGTATGCTGGAATATAAAACAGACATGATAATAGACCCTAAGATAAAGATGGAGAACAGTTACGTGAAAATGAAGTGCGCACAGTAATCTGGAACGACCATTTTAGTTCAAAGAGAAGAAAAAAAGTGAGAAGGAAAAACTATGGAGGGAAGAAGTTGTTATGAATCTGGTGGCAGATGCTTTCAGACTTTTGTATTTTCTGCCTGACAGAAGAGGGAAGAAGAGAGAATGATCAGGGTGTGAGTGGTCCTTAATTATGTTGGCTGCTTTCTTGAGGCTGCTTGAAGAATAGATGCAGTTAATGCTGAGACCATGTCTGGATCACTGTGTATAATATTAGTCCTCAGACTTGACAAAAACTCATGGTGTACTGGGCAACAGTGAACTCTGCTCCTCCATATGCTTCCGAGACCTGCATTATCTATAGTAGGACTCTGAAGCTTTGGAAAAGTTACCAATTGCACCAGCTTTGCAAAATCTTTCAAATTCATTGAAAGAATAAGTTAACTATGGTCAGTGCCCTCCACCTGAGCAAAACCTCCACTACTAAGCTACACTGAACATTTTTCATGACATTTTCTATATTGTTGCTCATATTTTGATGCAGAAAGAAGCTTCTAACCCCTTTGCCTTTAAGCCAACTCTTAATATAATCCCGCCAATACCACTCTTCCATCTAACTCTTTCTATCCAATTCTTCCCACTTCGCCTACTCCTGCCTCTATATCAGGGGTGATTTCCAGTAGCCAATTAACTTACCAACCAGAACGACTTTGGCAAATTGGAGAAAACCAGAGTACCCAGGGGAAATCTTTGTGGTCACAGCGTGAATGTACTAACATAGGCAGAGCTATAAGTCAATATTAAACCAGGGTCAGTGAAACTGAGAAGCAGCACTGCTTTTTGCTGCCATGCCACCACTCTCCACCTCCCTTCATCACCCCAACCACCCACCTCTATAGCAAACACTCTATTTTTAAGCTTGTCATGAAATGGAGTTGCTAGTGGGAAAAAGGAAAGATTTTAGGGATATAGATTCTTGGAGATCAGAAACGGGTAACTTTGCCTCATCAAACCATGCAACCACATATTTGTTAATTCTATATTAATCTCCTTTTATATGTATTCTGCTCTACATTCTCCACAAAGCCTTTTTGAAAAATGTGACATTGCCACTGACTCCTGGGAATCTTTAGCCCATGACTGCTTAAAGTGGAGAAGGAATATTCGGAATGGTATTGGAAGTGTTAAAACCATGGTGTCAGGGACACACAGAAACCATGTATAAATGACCAAAGAAGAACACCACCTGTCAAAGTACCGGCTCACCTGCCCCATCTGTGGAAGTGTCTATGGTTTAACATTGGCATCATTGTTCACCTTGGAACTCACAAAACCCAAATGGGCATAAGTAGGCATCAATATGGAAGGATTTCTCTACATTAGTTTAGTTTAGTTTAGAGATACAGCGCGGAAATAGACCCTTTGGCCCACCGAGTCCAGCGAGTGCAGCGATCCCCATACATTAACACTATCTTACACACACTAGGGAAAATCTATACATGCACCAAGCTAAGTGGCGCATAGCTCTAGGTCTCTGGAGAGTGGGAGGAAACCGAAGATCTCGGAGAAAACTGACATGGTCACGGGGAGAACGTACTAACTCCGTACGGTAGCGCAGCGGTAGAGTTGCTGCTTTACAGCGAATGCAGCGCCGGAGACTCAGGTTCGATCCTGACTACGGGTGCTGCACTGTAAGGAGTTTGTACGTTCTCCCCGTGACCTGCGTGGGTTTTCTCCGAGATCTTCGGTTTCCTCCCACACTCCAAAGACGTACAGGTATGTAGGTTAATTGGCTGGGTAAATTTAAAATTGTCCCTAGTGGGTGTAGGATAGTGTTAATGTACGGGGATCGCTGGGCGGCACGGACTTGGTGGGCCGAAAAGGCCTGTTTCCGGCTGTATATATATGATATGATATGATATGATATGATATGATATGATATGATATGATATGATATGATATGATATGATATGATATGATATGATATGATATGATATGATATGATATGATATGATATGATATGATATGATATGATATGACAGCATCCTTAGTTGGGATCGAACCCGGGTCTCCGGTGCTGCAAGCACTGTAAGGCAGCAACTCTACTGCTGTCCAAAGTGGACACCCTAATATAACGCTTAATATACATAGCTTAAACTAAATACATAGTTTTAGAATTCAGAAAATGAAACATCATCACTTTTGCTGACAACTTCCACACTGTTCTCACCTTCACATAATCCATCTATGACTCTTTCCCTTTCTGGGTCTCTCTGAATCTATTGCAGGACATAGACTAGTCACCGGCATCCGTTACAATTCCACAGTTATCTTGACTGTACTTCCTCCCATCCAGCCACCTCTAAGGACACCATTCCATTCCCCCAGTTCCTCCTTCTCCAATGAATTTGTTCTGATGTGAAGACGTTGAGACATCCAACATTCTGAACTGACAAACTACCTTCTAAATCATGGCTTCCCCGATACCGTAATGGATTGTTTTTGACTGCATCTTATCTGCTTCTTGCAGCTGTGTGTGGAAATGGAGACATTTTATCCTCTTATGTGAGAATCTCAAACTGAAAGGACAATGTGTTTGCAAGATCACCTATTTGGACAAAAATGAGGCAGATCTTTTTTATTCTCTCTGGGTCATGAGTCTTTAGACTTCTCTTCCTAAGTGGGCAGCGAAGATGAAGGTAATCTCTCCCTTTTCTCTCGTTCGGATCTTCCCGGGTACTCTCATGCACACCTTTCTTTCCACTCATTCTACCACCATCCTCTCAGTTTCTTTCCTCTCCTCCACCTCCTACTGTAGAGCTCCACCATGGGGAGCCTACAGGACTTTCACATCGCAGAGCCCGCGATCCCTTTGCCAGGGATTGACCTTGTAGCTCCAACCATGGGTGCTTGCGGATGTAACATCATGGAGCTCGCGATCTCTGATCAGAGACTGACTTCGGGAACTCCAAGCCACGGGAGTTTCGACCACCCCGATGCAGGAGTTTCGAATCGCCCCGACGCAGGAGTTTCGATCGTCCCGACGCGTGGGGCTTCGACTGCTGGCTGTAGGAGCTTCGATCGCCCCGATGGATGGTACGACTGCCCCGACCGCGGGAGAAGAAAGAGGAAGTAGATTTGACTTTTTTACCTTCCATCACAGTGAGGAATGTGGGGAATCCACTGTGGTGGATGTTGATGTTAACTTTTATGTAGTTATGTGTCTTATTGCTTTATTTTTCGTATGGCTGTATGGTAATTTGCATATCACTGTATCTTAATTGGTACAATAAAAGACCTTTGAAACTTTTACTTCTACTAATCACACACCCTTACATTCTCCAAGTCTCCCATTCCACACCCACACCTCCCTACGTCTGTTTCAATCCTCACCTTTTTTGTTATGATTCCACCATCTGTAGCCATTTGTGTTTTCCATTTATCACCTCGAGCTTTTGTGAGAATCTTTCCCCCATTTGACACATCTGCCAATGGACTCCTCATTACCTGGAGCCACCTATCACTTAAGACAGACACAAGATACTGGATTAACTCAGCGGGACAGGCAGCATCTCTGGAGAGAAGGAATGGGTGACATTTCCGATCGAGACCCTTCTTCAGATGCCACCCATCACGTGCGAGCCCTTTTCCCAACCTTTCACCTCAGTTGCCTCTTTCTTCCAACTATTTCCCCTCTACACTAATCTTGAAGAAAGATCCTGACCTAAACATCATCTGATTATTTCCCTCTACATGTCTAACATGTTGATTTCCTCCAGCAGATTGTTATTAGGTCATAGCGGAAGAGGGCAATGGAAAACTACAGTGACTGAGAGCAGTTCAAGGTGGTTTGTAGGAACTGAATGTAGATGTTGTGTAAAATGATCACCCAGCCTGCATTTGGTTTCTCTGATGTGGAGGAGTCCACATTGTATACGTTGTGCAGTACAGTGCACCAGATAAGAAGTAGTACATCTGAATTACTGCTTCACCTGGAAAAACTGCTTGGACTTCTGGATGATGGGAAGGGAAAGGGGTGAAAGGACCATGTGTTTGAATGGGAAAGACTACTGCAAGTAGATAGAAATGCATAGTTGAAATCAGAACAACCAGGATCTTACTAAGCACCAAAAAAGCTTAATGACTTGATCACTGTAACCTAAAATATATTTATGACATTCACACGATTTGAAAGTCGCAACTAGACAATGATCATGATTACCGTGGTCACACAATTAGAAATAATCAGGGCCAAGAATCAGATTTATTGCTCTGGTCTGAACGCAGAGCAGGAATGGTTCAGACTGTGACTCGGATGAATGGCAAACATTAAGCCTGGCAGGGTTTTGCATTAGTGAAAACTGAATAGGATTAAGGGTGTTGCAGCATAGTGGGTTGTAGGATGAGAGAATTGGAGAGGAATGGCTGTCCAAGGAGAGAGTCTGGTGCAAAAAAATAAACTTTAACAGACTATATGGATGATGTAAACAATTTTCATCCTTTATTAAATAAATATGGTGATGGGAATAAGCTTATTGCAACAGTTAGATTCCAGCGTTTTCTCTCATTACTTCATTGTTACTGTTGATGGGAACTGGAATGTGCAAGTAAAAGCCACTGTTATTCCCAGATCAATTTGAAGTATTTATTCATGTATGATTTGGTTCCCAACCCCTCCTGGTATTGCATGGAAAGTTCAAAGTGTGAACTCTACCCTCTGAGAAGATTGTTTTGGAATTAAAGATAGTGGAGAGGAGATTTATAATTCAACTCATTGGAGGGTACTACTTATATTGCTGACTCCCCGGGATAAAGACCAGTTAAAAGTATATGAACAAGTCTCAAGATGAAAGGACCGAGAAACAATAATAACGTATGGTGACCTCAATGAACGGTGCACTGAGTGTGTCCGGGACTCCTTGGGATTAATATTAGAATTCACAGATGTTTCATGAGAAGAGGATTGAAGTGACGAAGAAAAACTAAGTGTCAAAGGCCAAAAACAATAAAAAGAATATATAATTAATACTGATGGAGGAGGGATGGGAGAGATGACAAGCCAACCACAAAAAAATGAAAGAAAGCTACGAATTGAAGACGAATTGGATAAAGGAGGCAACATTCAACCTTGGCCTGGTTGCGGGCAGGAAATTAACCACTTGGATGGGAACACATCAGAAACTCTACTGAAAATGAATTAAGAGATGGGGATCCAAAATACATCTACAGCAGAAACCTAAACAGCGCCATTGTTTCCTTTGAGAAAGATAACAAAAGGTTCCTTTAATAAATTAAATCCTTTCCTTTGTATATGTCGTGTGGTCAGGAGAAAGGATAAAGAGGGTCCTTTGCAGCAGTGTCAGGGGAAAAATGTATCAGAGAGAAACTGAAGACAAAATGGTGATATGAATACATGAAACACGATGTCAGAGCCATGCCCACACTTGAAAGGCAACATGACTGTAGTATAAATCTAAATCATTCTGGAAATAAATTGGCCAATTTTCAAGTTGAAAATTTTACCAATCAAAAAGAGAGTGGGGTCCAGAAGGTGGGAACCAATGATTGATTGTTTGACACAGCATGGAAACAGGCCATTCGGCCCACTGAGTCCACACTGACCATCGATCACCATTCACACTAGTTCTATGTTATCCTGGTTTCTCATCCTCTCTCGACACACTACTGGCAATTTACAGAGCCTACTAATTTCCAATCCTGCATGTCTTTGGGATGTGAGATGAAACTGGAATACACATAGGAAACTCACATGGTCACAGGAAGAACATGCAAACTCCATATTGACAACAGCCAAGGTCAGGATTGAACCCAGGGCTCCGGTGCTGTGAGGCAGCAGCTCCACCAGCGGTGCCATCACTGTGTTACATCAGAATTAATTTAAGTTGCATCTAACAAAACCTCAAATAAATTTTCAAAATATGCGTTACAAAAGAAATACTATCTGTGACAACCACTCTGGGGATCGCCATTAGGTTTCTTACCAACTTGGCAGCATCGGTGGAATGACTGGCCAAGTAATCCAGAGCCTTGAAACACAAGTTCAATATCCACTGTGGCAGTTGAGAAATCTAAATGCAACATGTGACTTTGTGGCATGCATGGAAGACATTGAGGTTGCAAGAAAAGAATGACAAGGCAATAATTGTGTCCAGGGATAGAGGAAATGAAAAAAATAAGTTGGCCACAAGGGCGGCACTATGGCGCAGTGGTAGAGTTGATGCATTACAGCGCTTGCAACACTGGAGATCCGGGTTCAACCCCAACTACGGGGTGCTGTTGGTATGGAGTTCGTAGGTTCTCCCCATAACCACATGGGTTTTCTCTGAGATCTCTGGTCTCTTTCCACACTCCAAAGACGTACAGGTACGTAGGTAAATTGGCTTGATATACTGTAGGTGTAAATTGTCTCCACTGTGTGTAGGGTAGTGTTAATGTGCGGGGATCGCTGGTCTGTGTGGACTCTGAGCCAAAGGGCCTGTTTCTGCACCATATCTCTAAACTAAACTAAACTAAACTAAACTAAACTAAACTAAACTAAACTAAACTAAACTAAACTAAACTAAACTAAACTAAACTAAACTAAACTAAACTAAACTAAACTAAACTAAACTAAACTAAACAAGGAAGAGCATTTGGTACCATAATGAAAGGAAAAAAGGAAGAATGAAATGGAGGCTTTGGGACTCTGTAGGCTGTCAGTTGACTAATGTTCTTTTTTTAAACATGGGTCATGAGCAACCATCTCCAGCCTAATTTAACTATTTCTTCTTGAACTACAAGACTGAATCTAAAACTATAATTTCACATTTTTAATCTTTCTTCCATTAAGCTCTGTTCATTTTAAAGACACGAGTAATTAAAGATTGAATTGCTTGAGCTTTTCGACTATCCTTAGCTTTCGACGGTTTAAAGAAATAAAATTCTGTCACGATGGCAACAATGCCACTCCTGTGTGGCACTGCATGAGCTAGTAATGCTTTGAGACATAGCTCAGAATATCGCAAGATCAATGCATTTAATGTAAAGTACAGCACACCAGGCCCACGGCCCAGATTATCTGCAGCTAGCAGGACTTTGAAAGTGAAACCTGGACGCAAACTGAGAGACGGCAACAGCTGCACAAAACAAGGATGGCAAGTCGCACTCTTCCTGGTTGTAGTCTTTGAAGTCCTCTGCGGGAGGTGCTTGCAGTAAAAGAGATCTCTTCAAGTTTAATAGCATGTGTTTGAGGAATATTGAAAGAATACTCTTGAAAAAATGCAATTCAATAGGACAAATATCTCTACTGAGACCACCTACATTTACAGTGGGTGTGGATTTTAATACTGCCAAACAGCACAAGAATCTGACCTGGCAAATTAATAATTGATGACAAACCAGAACTTCTTATTCTAAGATAGCTTCACTTTACATGAACAGTTACTTCAGTTTAGCATAATGGGCGATGCTGCATCCTCTGACAACTTGACTCTCTAAGTTACAAAACAACTCTCTATATCCACAGCTGTCTCACTGGTCAATGTTACATTATTGTCTGGGATAAGATCAGATTACCCCTCCCGAAATGCAATGCCTTCGTAGCTGACAGGTCCTTTATTAAAGGGCCACCTCTGTTGGTCCTAACCAACATGGTGGCATGGTGGTGCAGCAGTAGAGTTGTTACCTTACAACGCCAGAGACCCAGGTTCAATCCCGACTACAGGTACTGTCAAAAAGGAATTTGTACATTCTCCCCGTGATGATGATGTGTTTCCTCCCACAATCTAAAGACATACAGGTTTGTAGATTAATTGGTAAAGATTGTAAATTGTCCCAAGTGAGTAGGATAGTGCTAATGTACGGGGATCATTGTTTGACAATAGACAATAGACAATAGACAATAGGTGCAGGAGTAGGCCATTCGGCCCTTCGAGCCAGCACCACCATTTAATGTGATCATGGCTGATCATTTTCAATCAGTATCCCGTTCCTGCCTTCTCCCCATACACCCTGACTCCGCTATCCTTAAGAGCACTATCTAGCTCTCTCTTGAATGCATTCAGAGAACTGGCCTCCACTGCCTTCTGAGGCAGAGAATTCCACAGATTTACAACTCTCTGACTGAAAAAGTTTTTCCTCATCTCCGTTCTAAATGGCCTAGCCCTTATTCTTAAACTGTGGCCCCTGGTTCTGGACTCCCCCAACATTGGGAACTTGTTTCCTGCCTCTAACGTGTCCAACACCTTAATAATCTTATATGTTTCGATAAGATCCCTTCTCATCCTTCTAAATTCCAGTGTATACAAGCCTAGTCGCTCCAGTCTTTCAACATATGACAGAGTGGGCCGGAGCCTGTTTCCATGCTGTATCCCTGTATCTGTAGCTGTCTCCTCTGCTTTTCTTTCGCTTTCCTGCTAAAGGTTCCTTTTTTTAACCAGATGTTCAAAATCGTGCTCGATAAATCTCTTGATCCACCTGGCCTTGAATATACAAGAATTCAGCTTGAACTTTGTCATTCTGTGTCATCCTTACGCGGGCCTTGGTCCTTCAATAGATTGGCAATTAAGATCCAACTCTTTTAATAAAATATATCAGGTGAATCTGTGTGTTTTTCTGCACACATCCAATTTCCCACTTCCCTCCCACCACCATGATGCCTACATATTTATCCTGTATCTTTGATGTTAGTTCCTATGTTAATTTGTTCATTGTCATTGGAGTGATCTCATACTATCTATGGAAAAATGTTCAATGGAAGAAGTTCAGTATCTTGAGGTTCAGTATCTTGAATGATTTCATTTTTAACAACAAATGTAATTGTTGCCGTAGGCTTTGGGGATAAATTCAAGTGTGATGGAAATAAGTTGTTATTTTTCATGCCCCTTCCCAGAGTCTGCTTTTAAACTGCTGCTGTAGTGCTTTGATTCCACATGGCAGACTAAAATATTAAACACAGTGATTTTTTTTCTCTGAAGACCCTAAAACTTCCTTAACAGTACACCACCTGATCATTTTAGCATAGACTAGACCAAGTGGACCCGTTGGGCCCAAACCTCTCCTGCATTGGTGCAGGACCCTCTCCTCCCCCCTTCCCCCCACTGCTCTCCCCCCTCCCTCCCTCCCTCTCTCCACCCCCTCCCTCCACCCTCCCCCCCCTTTCCCTCCACCCCTACTCCATCCACCTCAACCCCCCTTATCCTCCCTCCTCTCCCCCTCCATCCCTCCCCCATCCCTCCCTATAAGATAGATTTAAACTTTGAAATGGGAATAACTTAAAAAATATAACACCAATTTCAATTAAACTTCTTCCATTAGCACCAAAGGGACAACGGTGAGTAAGGTAGGCCTAAAATTGTTGCGCTATCGTGTACCGTTTTGGCTGAAGTTCAGGAACAAACGAACAAACAAATGAGAGTTTTAATACATAGATTATACCATGTTATAAGGGGGTTACTATATAGAACCAGGATCAGAAGAAAATTCACCCAGAAAGAGTGAATCTGTGGAAACCTCTACTATGGAAGCCAGTGTTGGCATCAAATATATTCAAGAAGAAAATAGATATATATCTCTTAAAGACAAAGAATCAAGAGAAATGGGGAGGTGGTGGAATGAGAGGTGGATGATCAACCATGATTGTGTTGATTGCTGCAGCAAGTCTGAAGGGCCGAATGGCCTACATTTGCTTTTATTGTCTATGTTTCCAAATGCATATTTGCTCCAGAGTTGGCCACAATTGTCTTATCTCTCATCCAGATTTTTGGGTGTATTTGATCAATAAGTTTACCATTATTGAAAATGTTGAGTTAATCACATTCACCCTTTTTGCAATGTAATTTGATCAGATATTGTTCTCCTTATTTCACACAGGAAAATGCATAATTTTATGGGAAAATGTAATTTTGACATTACCTTAGGGCGACACGGTGGCACAGTGGTAGAGTTGCTGCCTAACAGTGTCGTGGTTACCTTCCACTCTGCCACCATTAAACTTTCAAGTAATCACCCCACTCATTGATGGATGTCTGTATTTCTTCACATGTCACCTTTCACCCTTGTCTTCTATCCTGGTTCATCCATCAATGTTTCTCCTCCTCCTGAGCAGCAGTTACAGACACGTGTCAAGGGTAAGGAATGTCTAGAGCGCCTTAATTAGTTACAGAGAGGCGCCTAATGACTAAGTAGTTACAAACCTTAAACAACAATGTCTAATGTATAAAATAATATCGTATTATCTCCCATAACAGCACCAGAGACCTGGGATTGATCCTGACTACGGGTGCTTTCTGTATGGAGTTTGTACATTTCCCCATGACCGCGTGGGTTTTCTCCGGGTGTTCAGGTTTCCTCCCACATTCCAAAGACATACAGGTTTGTAGCTTAATTGGCTTCAATAAGAATTGTAAATTGTCCCCAGTGTGTAGGATAGTGCTAATGTATGAGGATCACTGGTTGGTGTGGACTCTGTGGGCCGAAGGTTCTGTTTCTCGCTGTATCTCTAAACTAAACTAACCTTAGTATTGATTTCACTTGAAATAAATTTTAGGATAAAATTTAGAGGTATTGTACGTGATATTAACAGACTGGTGTAGTACTCGCAAGTGAAGGTGAATTTATGCCTCTATATTTTTCTGTTCTTCCTGCCTCTTACGCCTTTTTGCATCTTTTCATTTAGCACATATTGACAATATTTTTTCTTTGCACTTGTTATACATGCCACATATGCCAGCTGTCAGCTCAAAAAGTGCCCTCTCAAATTATTTGGAGCCCACTCATGCCACAGTGAGCAGCGAAGTATGAGATGTGACAGTGGTTAGCAGCAGCAACTTGAAATGTTACAGAGATGAGGAAGTTAAGTGTGACCATAATATTCTCCTCCCTGGGCAAAGTAGTTGAAGACATATATATGAGATTGCATTGAAGGTTGAAGGGGGTTATGAATCTTAGTGAGTCAGCAGTTTGTGAATGTTTGCTCCTTAAAGAGCATGTTTTCAGGGGAAAGGATGTTAGTACAAATTGGTTTGTTCTGACAGAAGATAACATTGTTATTTAAAAGACCAGCGAGGTTGAAAACCTCCCTGCAAGTGATGTTTGTGTGCTGCTTATTGCTACCATGTGTGTGTGTGCGTGTGTATGTGGCTGTGTGTTGGGTGGGGGAAGTGTTGCAAAATTCCATTCTCAAGGAATGAGAACTTCATCTGGTTCACAGAAGCAGTCAGAGAGGGTGTGGATCTTCATTTGTAGTGCATTGTTTTCTAGTGTGCACTCATTGATATACTGTATTATGCCCTGTTCTCTCTGGCCCCTGGGAGCACTTTCCTTCTAATCTTCCTATCATTATGACATCCATTCATACAGTGGTAGCTTTCACCGGCAGCTTGAATAGAACCACCAGTATTACTGTATTTACCTTAAGGAGCTGGCACTAGAGATTGTACCTATGACAACAGTGAGAACCAACAACAGATCCTTCATGCTGTGCTGTGACCAACACTGTCAGATGGCACTCAATACTTTTGTTCTCTGAACTTCACCATTGAAGATCTCAGCTCTCAATCTTCATGCAATTTTCTGAAATACAATTTTTTGTATTCATGCAATTTTTTGACTCCATTAAAAGGCAATAGACCAATTTCAATGTGCGCTCGTGAGCAAAAAAACGTTGGACATATCACATAAGAGCTAAAAATGTGGGCAAAGTTGTTCTGCTGTAGTTTAAGCCAATCAATGCTAAACTGCACGGCATCTGATGACAATGACAATTTCATTTTTTAATCTGTACAAAGTAAGTTTTA
This sequence comes from Rhinoraja longicauda, assembly GCF_053455715.1. NCBI lineage: Eukaryota > Metazoa > Chordata > Chondrichthyes > Rajiformes > Arhynchobatidae > Rhinoraja > Rhinoraja longicauda. Next base: position 56,667,184 of record NC_135957.1, on the reverse strand, counting down.
GGTCATGATCCTTTTCACGAAGGTCAAAGTTACAAAGCCAGTTGGCATTATTTCATGATATTAAAATATGACTTAATATCATTGTGATACAAGATTTGTAGTTTAAAAGTTTGATATAATCCATTTTCTGCGAAATTGAGTCATACTACCTATTGCTGTGTTGTGACAGCATCTTCTGTACCAGCCTCATAATTCTGTACCATAATCTCATTCCACACTCCACCAAGCTAAACTGTGGGAAGGCAGTAGCGACAGCTTAATAAGTGCATAATGGAGGTTTTGTGTACAGCTGTTGTGCAAATAATTGAAGATTTTGACTAATCCCAATAGTTCGCAACAAATACGTTTCGAATTTAAACTTGTAACACAATGCTGTGGCTCTTCAGATGCTGCCACAGCCGAGTAGGGTCCGAGCAACTCAAGTGTATGAACTGCCGTTATATTGTGACGTTAATGAAACAGCTGGGACTGGCCTGTACAATTAACACAAAGAAGGATACAAACCCTCTATCTCTCTAAATGTCAATGCAACCATTACTTATGCCACAGCTCATTGTAGAGTGCTACCTAATATTAGATCCACAATTATTCTCCTGCTGAGCTGGTGCAGATGAGTTTCATTCCTGCTTTTGAACAGCTCCAGGAGCTGGCATAAAGATAAATTACTGGGGATTTTTCAAAATACTACTGGTACTTATGTTCTCAAGAGCACTGAATTAAGGTTGCTGGCCCTTTATAATTGGAATGTTGTAAATCAAATTACTTATGGCAACATGCTGATCTCCTAATATTTTGAAACTCAATATTTTGTACATTTTCCATTTCTACTGTTCTATTCTCTGTTTACATTGTCAAGCCAAGTTTCTGGTCCAACAAGACATGGAGCATTTCCTCAACGATAGTCAAGTAAAAACCATATGGACCATCCAGTCCTTCCTGTTGAGCCATCTGAGTCTATCCTCACCAGCCCGATGCTCCTGAGCCAGAGCTATTTTTTTTGGAAAAGCTGCCAAAAGACAAATAATTTGGGTAGAGAAACAATTACTTTCCCCAATCCCTTAATTAATCAAAATCACCCAGTGAGATTACACACATTTTCAGAACAGGATTCCCACTAGAGTGATGGTTTGCCCAGCCAGAAACAGCCCCAACTGATGCCTGAAGGAATTCAGTTGGCAGAATTCACCACACACTCTACTAATCTCTTGAAAATACCAATTCCACTGCTGCCTTTAGGTATTTTACCATCATGATCCCAGTTCCACTCAACCTATCCAGTTAATAAAGTCAATAGCAACATCCTAACATCTGAACATCTGACTTAGGAACAGGATTAGGCCAATCAGTCCATTGAAATTGCTCTGCTACTCAAAAAGATCATGTTCAGCACAGACATTGTGGGTTGAAGGGCCTGTTGTTATGCTGTACTGTTCTACGTTCTATGTTAAAACAATCATGGGTGATCTAATTGTTAATTCAACTTTGCATTCCTATCTAAACTAATGTAATTTTTCACCCCCACTCTCTCTGTCCTTGCCTTAAAATTATTAAGCTACTCTTTTATGACAGCCCATTAAGGAAGAAGATTACAATAACTCACATCCCTCCGAGAGAATAATATGTTCCTCCTCCCTGTTTTAAGTGCTCAATCTTTTGTTTTTATAAACTAACCCGAGTTTTACATTTTCCCACAAGATGAGTCATCCTCCCCACATCTATCTCTTATGATCTGATAAGTTTCAATCAAGTTGCTTCTCACTGTTTTAAAGTTGAGCACATACAATTCTAGCTTGCCTGACCTCTCTTCATAAGAGAACCTGTCTATTTCAGGTATTAGTTCAATAAGCTTTCACTGAACCGTTTCTTGTAAGTTTACATTCTTTCCTAAATAATAGATCAATATGCTAGACTGTAGTCCAGATGTGGTCACACTAATGCTCTGTTTAACTGAAGCAAAAGCTCCCTACATTTGTATACAATAAATCATAACATTTTATTTGATTTCCTAATACTTGGTCTACTAACATGCTATCTTTTATATTTATTGGGACAATTTCCCATTTCCCACATTATGCTCTATATGTCAACTCTTTGGCTCTTTGTGCAAACTGCCCGTGTAAATTTGTATCCTTGTGTGTTTTTGGGGTTGTGTAATTTTAATGCCTATTTAATGCTTTTATTGTTGGACTGTGGGTGACTGAATTTCGTCCAATATTGGATGACAAATAAAGTTATCTTGAATCTTGAATCTTGAATCTTCTTCACACATTACTTCCTCATTTATGTTTGTAACTTCTACAAACTGACCAATTATGCCATAGGTCTCTTCATCCATAAATTACAAAAAATTGAGGTCCCAGTATTAATCTGTTTGACACACCTCATTTTACATGTTGACAATCACAAGAAAAAGACTCATTTGTAGCTACTCTTTGTTTTCTGTTACCCAATCTTCTCATCCACTTCATTATGTTATCTCTGATGCTATATGTAGCTAATGTAAATCATAATGGACAAATAAAAATTGGGACACGTTAGGAATGGATATTCCAAAATTTCAATATTTTCCATTTGCATGCTTTAGTACCTGTACTAATAATTTTTCAAAGAAATGATTGGATATCTTCTGATATTTTGCATTGTACTTTGTCAACCATTTAATATTAAACCTAGTGCTTTGCAACCAATAAATTTTAACAGCAATATAATTGTAAACGATCATGACACCTCAGACCAATGTGTAAAGGGCCTAAACACCAACTAATGCATTAACCGCAGGGCAATGCAAACCAGCAGAATTAAAGTGTAGCGTTTTCACGCAACAGCTGTGGGCAAGGATTATTCATACCAAATTCTATGTAAATTAACATCTGCTGGCACACTCAAGTGACTTTTTCTCATCTCTTCGGTGGTCTCTTGGGGTTGAGGATATCTTGCTTCCACTGCAGTTCTATGGGTTCAGAGGGAAAACAGTATGCTGGGGCAGATGGGTGAGCAGTTTGGGAGGCGGTGTACTACCTCCATCACTTACATGGGCGTTCCTGAAGTTTGGACTCGAGATTCTCAATGCTATCCTGAATGCCTCTTTTCTACTTTCAGGTGTCATACACCAGGAATTTGTGCAAACTCTCCAGTAGTCTGTCCCCAGTGCTTCCAGTGGTACAGAAAGAGGGCCAAGTTTCAGAAGCATAAAGACGGGGTGAGATCATTGCTGCCTGATAAGCTTTTCATTAGATGGTCAAAGGCTGTGCTAGTGCACAAATGACAATGTTGAATTTCATCATTGACGTTCCCCTTTTATTGAAAAGCGACTCCTGAGATATAGGAGATTGAGATACATGGCATGATACAGTTGGACTCAATTGGCTGAGGATCTTTGTTTTCCATATGTTATGCGAAAGCCCATTCTTTCTAATGCTTCAGCAGGTAAATTGACAAAGACTTTGAGTTCAGATTCTGATGTATCTGTACACAACTGTCATCTCCATACTGTAAATTAACTAAAGTGGTTCAGCTTTAGAGATGCTGCCTTACAGCGCCAGAGACCCAGGTTTGATCCTGACTGCAGGTGCTCTCTGTACGGAGTTTGTATGTTCTCCCTGTGACCATATATGTTTTCTCCTGGTCCTCCAGTTTCCTCCCACACTCCAAAGACGTACAGGTTTGTAGATTACTTGGCTTCGGTAAAAATTGTACATTGTCCGTAGTGATATAGGATGGTGCTAGTATACGGGGTGATCGCTGGTCAGCACGGACTTGGCAGGCCGAAGGGCCTGTTTCCGTGCTGTATCTCTAAAGTCCAAAGCCTAAAAGTCTAAAGTCTAAGAGAAATACAATCCCAATGGCAGACAGCATGGAGATCCCTCTGCAGATACTGCAGTTGAGTTTGCATCCTTTCTTGAAGACGTTCATGATTCTAGTGCCTGTGAGTTCGCCCAGCATGTCCTCCTCTTCTTAGATGTAGAATATGATATCTTGTATTTAGGATTGAAGTTATTTGACAAGCACAAAACAAATGCCTGATATTTTGGAAGTGTTTGTGCATATTGGTACAGGCCAAAATGGAGCCTCCCCTAAAATAGTCCCTCCTCAAGGATGGAGAGTATTTTAGTGCAAACATTGTTTGGAGTCTGGACACCCCTGGCAGGGCCTGCAGTTATTGACCATTCTGTAATTCACTTAATAAGCTGGTGGTGAGCTACCTCCCTGAGTCACTTTTGGCAAAGGTACTGCTGAGTGCTATTGAGAGGAGTGTTTCAAGATGAAGTCCCAATGGGGATGCAGGATTGGCAAGAAACTCCTGCAGCTGTTGCCTGCAGCTCTTTGGCAATAAACCAACAAAGCCAATGGACCAAGTTGGACTGATCCTGCTGATCACATCATTCAGTATGTGCATTGTAGGCCATATTTCAGTTTGGATAAAATTCAGTTTTTAAGTCACACTGTACACTACTTTGGTTATCATATTAAAAATATTTATGTGGCATGGAAATCCATTTTTTCATCTCTACTGCCTACTTTTAATGATTTTCTCTTCACTTAGATACCTGCTACTTGTATCCATGATAAAATTGCAACATTTAATTACTGCAGGTGTTGAACTGACTGCTCCATAATTACTTAGCTCAGTACTGTCTCCTGTTTATAAATAGATTCTACACTCCTCTTTCAATAGTGCCCTGAAATTTAAGGGCTGATTTTTATGATCTGACTACCAGATTATATTTTTGCACGCTTAGATGATCAGCCATGATCATATTGAATAGTGGTGCTGACTCAAGGGGCCGAATGACCTACTCCTGCACCTATTTCTCTATGTTTCTATGTTTAACAATAGCTGCCAAAAGGCGATTTCTTCCCTGCACGTGCTACTAGCTGAATGCACATTCAGTCTCTGTCCTCCATTAGAATATCTTAATAATTTTGATACTGTGTGAATCTGAATCCCATAGAGTCACACAGTATGGATACGGGCCATTTGGCCAGCACATCCATGCTGAACAGTGGGCACCCATCCCTATTAATCCCATCTTCCAGTACTTGGCCTGCAGCCTTTCTATGCCTCGGTGATTCAAGTGGTTGTCCAAACACTTCTCAATGCTCTCACCACAACATTCTCAGGTAATGCCACCACAACATTCTCAGGTAACGCCTTCCAAATACTCACCACCCTGGGTGAGAAAGGTCCACCTCTGATCATCTCTAAGTCTCTTACCTTTATCCGAAACCAATGTCCTTGAGTTATATCTATCTCTGATAAGTGGAAAGGTTTCCTACAGTCTGACTTATCTATACCCCTCATGATTTGATAAAAGTCTGTCATGTGTCTTATTAACTTCCTCTTCTCCAGACCTAGCCTCTCCAGTCTATGCTCATAGTTGAATCTTTCCATCCCGAACACCATTCTGGTGAATCTCCTCTGCTCCCTCTCCGGTGTTAAAACATCTTTCCGACAGAGAACCATGTTGATGGTGATCATAAGGTCATAAGATCAGAAGGAATAGGAGTAGAATTAGGCCATTCAGCGCGTCAAGTCTACTCTGCCATTCAATCATGGCTGATCTATCTCTCCCTCCTAACCCCATTCTCCTGCCTTGTTCCCATAACCCCTGACACCTGTACCATCATGTTGGCAATTATTTATCTTACTTTCCACTAATGACCAATTGAGCCCATTGAGAACTCTAGTTTCAGTTGCATATTGCATCAAAAGAAAAATGATTTATTTTGAAGTGACTCTGGTATGATGTTGCAGTCATGTTGATCACAAGCCCAGTAACAGAAGATGCTACAAGTACCAAATTACTATAACGCTGGGCAAGAACAGCGTAAAATTAGCGCTTTAGAGAAGAAAACCCAATTACTCTCAAAAATATGACGGTCTTCAATAATGTGACATTCCTGCATACAATCAAAGCAAAATGTCCTTTTGGGAACCAAAGCATGTAAATGTAAATGAATTCCAATCAAGGCATTGTTTTTATACAGTTTGAAAGGGCATACATTCTCCGTCAAAAAATTTCTATGGACCCCACTTTGAAATTCTCTTGGTATCACAGCACTTTAACAGTTCTCTGTTATTCTATTCTCCTGCACAGAATGCAAAATACAGAACTGCCTTATTCATTGATACTGGCAACTCCTGAGAGCAGCTGCACTTCAACCAAACCTCTACTCCTGACTGAGTGGGGGACTTGAATAAAACCCGGCTCTGTAGAATGCATCTCCACCAGTCTCATGCAAATAATTCACGTTTTCTTTCCCACAAAAATTACGTTTCTGCTGATGCATTGCGAGCCCGGCAGAAAACAGTGGTCAATCGGATAGCCACTCATATCACTGCCAGCATCCTTAATTAAATCCTATACCTTTGCTTTACTATGCTTTGTGGATAGAGTAGTTTTAAAAGTAAAAGGAAGGTCTCTTTCATTTGAAAGAGGCAACGTGTGAAATAAATCACTTGCACTGTTGATGGTGATGCATTGCGGCTTCTCCCAATAGAATGCAAATAGGCCCAAATCTGTAAAGTTAGATGCCAGACAAATGCTAGCATTTAATGCAAACCACGTTCAGAATTCATTACATGGAGCCTGTCAAGTGTACTGCCAGACTGTCACTCCATCCTAATAGTGGAGCAAGCAAATGTGAATTAGGCCAGTAGGACAACAGTGAACTAAGACCTGGCGTATCATTAAGGATCAGCCTGTTGGTCTGATTCAGTATGTTTATGCAGAAAATCCTGAACAGACCCTTTGTTTTGTGTAACTGACTTAAACTCTCAATTACAGCTCTTTTGTAAAATATCCATTAATAAGAGGGATCTGCTTTCAAATTATCTCTAAATGTAAAAATTAATTGGAAATTTTTACTCTGTCACTGAGTTACTTTGTGCTACACTCTGGTGTCTTGCAAAAACTATATTAATACAATTGAATAACAAAGGACATTACTGTGCCAACCACTGGAGTATATTCATGATGTTATATTTACTGCATGGTTACATTTTAAAGTATGTCATCTACTGTAACTCTATTTGCGACTCTAAGACCTCTTACCTGCAATTCTTCTTTAAGAAAACCATCTTTCTCTGTGATATTCATTTATGCAAAAACGCAATGTTAAATTGGGCAGCAGTAACTGCTTGTCACTCTGTGTGTAAATTGTCTCTCTAGTTAAGACGATAACCTTGCCACTCGTGACAATATGACACAATGTGAAGGAAGAAAAATCTTGGGACCATTCCAATTCACAACACATGGCAACCACATTGTTATGGAAATTCTGCTGTGTTAAAAATGAGAGTCAATTTTCCGATAAATCTTTCAACTTGCTTGAGCGTTATAATGATCCCTGTGCTTCTAATGTTGCACTTGGACATACTGTGCTTCTCCAGCAAAGCTATTAGATATTTCAACATGGAAAACCTGACAACAGCCAATTGTCAAATCACAGTAGATGCACCAATATATTTTAAAAGTTGCTTTCTGTCTGTGCAGCAAAACTGCCAAACTTTACTATCTTCTTGCAGAAATTCAGTTAGTTCCAACATCTGATCCAAGGCCAAGGGAAAGTACTGGGGTTTATCAAATCAGTCTTTCCTCTTCACCTGAAAGCATCTTAATCATTTACTGTGTAGGAAGAAACTGCAGAAGCTGGTTTAAACTGAAGATAGACACAAAAAGCTGGAGTAAGTCAGGCAGCATCTCTGGAGAGAAGGAATGGGTGACATTCCGGGTCGAGACCCATCTTCAGACATTTTCTTCCTTTCTTCGTGTATTACTCATTTGAAATACATGTTCAAGGCC
>NC_135957.1:56650117-56658879 GCF_053455715.1 Rhinoraja longicauda | reverse complement strand
GATTGCAACACCCTGCCCCAGAAGTGGCTACAAGGTAGTTTTGTGGTTATCAATTTCTCTAATGCAAAGTCGACCACCTGCCTGGAAGTTAACAGGATGTGTTGCTTTCAAGGGCTGCTGAAAGGAACAATCACCATTTGCAGCTGGCTGCTGCTGAAGCTGAGAAATGGGTCACACTGATGAAGCTTTCATTCACGTTTCCTTAAACAGCATGCAATGCGGAAATTCTCTAGGTACCTGCAAAGAATAAATACTTTGGTACGTTTTCTATAAAGGAGACCATATGGCATCCTGATTGCATGTGGATACAGGATATACCTTTTCCTCTCGATTTATATCACCAAAACCTTCAGGGTCACTTTTGCGAAACTGTAGCCCTTCTCCTTCAATTCTCCATCTATACTTCAATGAGCCACTATGTGCTCACTTCAAACCAGACCCAACTGTTCAAAGGATGTGGTTACAAGACCAGAGCCACTTCCATTTAAGTTTAAATTACCATAATTTAAACTTGCATGGAAATGCTAATCCAAAAGTAGAACTGATTGTGTACTAAATTGGGACATTCAAGAGATTAGTCTTACTGGAACATATATAACTGGAAATTCCACTAAGTAGTGGTATTTTATTTTCAATTTGTGCAGCCAATTTTTGTGCACATTAGGCAAAGTTAGCAATCATTTTGAATTGAATTGAATTGAATAAAAAGATACAGCATGGAAGCAGGCCCAACAGCACCCTAAATCTACAGTGACCATTGATCACCCGGTCACATTAGTTCTAAAGTTCTTCCACTTTTGTATCCACTCCCTACACACAACGATCAATTAAAGTTAAACTACAAACCCATATGTTTGGGGATGTGTGAGGAAACACATGTAGTCACAGGAGGAACATACAAACTCCACCTCTACCATCTGTACCACTGAACTGCCCCATCTCTTGTTACGATTCTGCCCTTGTAATCTTGGACCTGGCCTTTCAATATCTACAATGTTTTAATTTTGATTTATCAAAATTAATTTGTACAGACCATTCCAATATCATGAACACCACTTTGTTGAGCTGGCTTACCTGAAATTTCTTATCTGTCTTATCTGAAATTTTCCAGCTTGTGTACATGAAATCACTTGTGAGCCTAAGTTTCACTTGGTGGTGATGTTAACTCTTGGCCTTTATTTACATATGGCAAGTGAAGAACTTTAAACAAGAGAGGGAAATGGATATGAGGGGACATTTTTGATAGCTTGGAACTGGTACCCAGCACAAGAGACTTCTTGCTTTACAATGATAATCACAGAGAAAAGGTTTTGGGAGGAAAGAGCGGGACAGAGTATTCCAGGACAGGGAAGGCAATGAGTTTACTTGTCATTTGTTTACTTGGTTACAGGAATATTTCAACTCATTCCCACTGAGGAATGCTCTGCTCTTAGCAGAAGAGCTCTGGGTTGATAGGTTAAACGGCCTCCGTCAATTGCCCCTAATGTAAAAGGAAGAGGATGAGAAAGTGGAATAACATAGGATTGGAGTGAATGGATGATCTATTGTCACCATGAACCTGGTGGGCTGAAGGACGTGTTTCAATGGTATATCTGCAAACTGGAGACTTCAAGGGTTCATTTTATGATCAGATCTGCTCTTTTCGGTGAGTAATCTGCTGGACTTCACATCCTCAACTCTCCAGGTCTCTCCTCAAGCAGGCTGCTCTTCTGTCCACAGAAATGTGCAAGTTAAATCTCACTAACGTTGGTTGGTTGGTAAAAATGGTTGAGCTGAATGTCAATGTTTCTTTATTGTAACGTACACCAGGTACAGTGAAATACATTTATTTTTTGCACACAGATCCGTAAGTCTTTCCCCGTACATAAACACAATCCCCCCCAGTTAGTGCAGTATGCACAGAACAGCCCACCAAGGCCATATGCAAGAGGCGCCATTTTGGCACCATTTTACAGTCCCAGCTGCAGCGAGCCATAAAACCCGTTGCTGCCGTCTCTTCCTCCATTCTGGTAGTCCCGCAAACCGTTGTCACTCTCCATGTCTGGCCCTCTTCAGCCTTCCTTCCCCGAATGTCCAACTTGTTTTTAACCAGTCTTATTACTACCAAATAGACACAGTGAAAATGAATCCCTTCAGTTTACTTACCATCTACCTTATGGATGTATTATTCAGATGTATTCAGAAGAACCGTGGGGTAGAAGATAATAGGAATATAATATGCCTGAATAAAATGTTGAACAAAACATCAATGTGATGATATGAGGAAATGATAAGGTTTGGTACAATTGGTGCAATCAATTGGAATGCATGACACATACACAATATTTAATGTAAACCATAAAATTTAATTCACTGCAAATGTTAGCCAAGTCTTTGGAAGTCTATCATTTTTGTTGCACTAATCTCAGATTACACCTTAGGCTTTATAAGGTATGAACGTTTAGCAGATTTTGCATCTGCATTTTATTGATATTACTTTAACAATCATGCAAGAATATAAGGGACTGTGTCTGAAATTTATGCATTGAGTCAGGATTGCGGAACAATCTGTAACAAATTTACTGAATTTGGGTAGTGTGCCAAAGCATTCTGCTACACAATAAGTGATAAGTATAAGTGAATAGGTTTAAGTTTATTGGCCAAGTACGTACACATACAAGGAAAGAGCCTTGGTGCTCCGCTCGCAAGTAACAACTCGAACATACAGTAAACAATTAAGAATAAAGCATAAAACATTAAAACATTAAGAATACAACATTACGGTTTAAACATGTGAGTGAAATAAACCAGAGCAAAAAGAGACTACAGACTTTTGGTTATTGAGTAGAGCCACTACTCGCGGAAAAAAAGCTGTTTTTATGTCTGGCTGTGGCTGCTTTGACAGTATGGAGTTGCCTTCCAGAGGGAAGTGCTTCGAAGAATTTGTGGCCAGGATGAGAGGGGTCAGAGATGATCTTACCCACTCGTTTCCTGGCCCTTGCAGTGTACAGTTCAACAATGGGGGGAAGGTTGCAGCCAACAACCTTCTCAGCTGATCAAATGATTCGTTGCAGCCTGCGGATGTCGTGCTTGGTGGCTGAGCCAAACCAGACCATGATGGAGAAGGTGAGGATGGACTTTACAATGGCAGTATAGAATTGGACCATCAATGTGTTTCCTCAGGTGCCACAGGGAGTACATCCTCTGTTGGGCCTTTTTGACTGTGGAGTCGATAGAGCCCCCCCATTTAAGGTCCTTGGAGATGATGGTTCCACAGATGTGACTGTGGTGTTGTTGATGGTGAGTGGGGGAGGGGAGGGGGAGCTCTCCTAAAGTCTACAATCAGTTCCACTGTCTTAAGAGCATTGAGCTCCAGGTTGTTGCGATGGCACCAGGATGCCAGCTATGCCACTTCCTGTCTGTAGGCAGATTCCTCCCCATCATGGACCAGTCCAATCAGGGTTGTGTCATCCGCAAACTTGAGAAGCTTGACAGAGGAGTCTGTGGAGGTGCAGCCATTGGTGTAGAGAGAGTAAAGGAGAGGGGAGAGTACGCAGCCTTGCGGTGCTCCTATGCTGAGGGTCTACGGGTCCAAGATGTGCTTTCCCAGCCTCACATGCTGCTTCCTGTCCGTCAGGAAGTTGATGATCCACTGACTGAGGGGTTCAGGCACAGTCAACTGGAAGAGTTTGTAGTGTTGTAGCTCTGGCACAATGGTGTTAAATGCAGAGCTAAAGTCCACAAACAAAATCCTGGCATAGGTCCCCTTGCGGTCTAGGTACTGGAGAATGAAGTGCAGGCCTAGGTCGACTGCATCATCCTCCGATCTATTGGCCCGTTATGCAAACAGCAGAGGATCCAGCAGGAGTTTTGTGATATTTTTCAGCTGGGCCAGCACAAGTCTTTCAAAGGTCTTCATGACGACAGAGGTCATTGCTACAGGCCTGTAGTCATTAAGACCAGTGATCGTTGTCTTTTTGAGTACAGGGATAATAGTGGAGACTTTGAAGCAGGCAGGGACAGTGCAGGTTTGCAGGGACTGGTTGAAAATGTCTGTGTAGATCGGTGCCAGTTGTTCGGCACAGAGCTTGAGTGTAGAGGGGAAAACATTGTCCGGTCCTGGAGATTTCCGGCTTTTCTGTCTCCTGTCTCCTCCATTTCTATTGTTGGAGATGGAGAAGTGGCCAGACTGATGTTGGGCCGCAAGGAGGGGGTGGGTTGTTGGACAAGGGCCCAATCTTTGCAGACTGGAGTCAAGCTGTAAGGGGGTGTGAAGTGGTGATTGCAGAGGGGTGGGGAAGGGCCAGTCTTTGCAGATTGGAGTCAGTCCGTGAGTAGGTGTGAAGTGGTGATTGGGAAGGAGTGGGTGGGGAAGGGTCCAATCTTTACAGAACGGAGTCAGTCTGTGAGTAGGTATGAAGTGGTGATGGGAAGGGGGGGGGGGAGGGGGTCCCAGGGTTATGTTTCTGTTTCTCGAACCTGCAGTAGAACTCATTGAGGTCGCTGGTCAGCTGACGATCGTCCAAGGAGCGGGGGGAGGGGGGATTTCCTCTTGTAGCTGGTGATTTCTTGCAAGCCCTTCCAAACTGAAGAAGAGTCATTAGCTGAGAAAATGCTCCTCAGCTTGTCAGAGTACCTTTCCTTGGCAGCTCCGATTCCTCTTCTCAGCTTGTGCTTGGCCTGCCTGTAGAGGTCTGTATCCCCGCTCCTATAAGTCTCATCTTTTGACCGGCGGAGCTGTCTGAGTTCTGCTCTGAACCAGGGCTTGTCATTGTTGAACCAGATCCGGGTCTTAGTGGGAATGCAACTGTCCTCGCAAAAGCGACACAGGATGTCACAGTGTCAGTGCCGAGGCTTGCAGTTGCTTCCCTGAACACATTCCTATCAGTGCAGTCAAAGCAGGACTGTAGTTTTTCAATGCCCTCGCTTATCCACCTTTTCGTTGTTCTGAACACCGGTTTAGCAGATTTTAGTTTCTGCCTGTAGGTTGGAATAACGTGAACTAAACAATGATCAGAGAGACCCAGAGCCGCCCGAGGAACAGAGCGATATGCGTTCTTGTTTGAAGAGTAGCATTGATCAAGTATCCTCTCCCCTCTGGTGGGGCAGGAACCATGAAGTCTGTACTTTGGGAGCTCACGATTGAGGTTGGCCTCGTTAAAGTCCCCCAAAACAATGACCATGGAGTCCGGGAAGTCACTCTCTACCCTCAATACCTGGTCAGCGAGTTGCGTTTGCTCCTTACGTACGCAGGCTTGGGGGGGGGATGTAAACTCCAGCGAGAATAAAAGAGGTAAATTCCCTCGGAGAGTAAAAGGGTTTGCAGTTTATAAAGAACGATTCTAGATTGGGGGAACAGTACCGTGATGTTGCTGCACCAGTCCTGGTTAGTATAGAAACATATTTCACCTCCTCTTGATTTTCCCGCTGCCTCTGTGTCACGGTCATCTCTGTGTAGTTGAAAGCCAGCCAGTTGCAGCGCATTGTCTGAGGCCGACTCACACAGCCATGTCTCGGTGAAGCACAGGGCAGCGGCTCGAGAGAAACCCTTGTTTGTATGGTTTGTATTGTTCGTCCACTTTGTTGTTGAGAGAACGTAGATTTGCGAGGAATCTACTCGGGAGCGGTGTGCGTAATCCTCGTCGCCGGAGTCGGGCGAGTGCTCCAGAGTCCTTCTCACGGGTCCTCCTCCTTTTCAAGACCTTGAACGCAGCCACAGCCCCGCCGACGAGTATATCCAAATAATCCAGCAGGTGAGAGAAATACGGAACGATGTTTGAAGGTACCGTATGTCTGATGTTAAGGAGTACCTCTATCATGAAAGTGATCTTTGTGGGATTTTCACAGACGACACAAACGAACAAACACATACAAAACAGCAAGGAGCAGCACACCGTGGCAGCCATCGTCATCGCCATCCGGAATATTTGGAACTAAGATATATATTTTGAAATCTTGTTCTATGTTTAGTTCATTGACGCCAGGTCTGATCTGATATCTGAAGAAGGATTTCGACCCGAAATATCACCTCTCCGTGTTCTCCAGGGAGGCTGCCCGACCTGCTGAGTTGCTCCAGCCCTTTGTGTCCTTTTGGTTCTTCAAATACTTACTTTTCAGTTTGATTATGCAGGTGTAAGGTACTGAAATAAAAACAGAAAATGCTGGAAAAATTTAGTGAGTGAGGCAGCATCTGGGAAGAGACAAATAGAGTTAATATTTCAGGTCAGAATTCATGCTGCATAATGTCTAAATTCTTCATTAATAATCTCAAAGCTTAAGTAAAGTATAATTCACAGGCAGAAAGAACTGCAGATGATGGAACCTTGCATCGAACACTTTGTGCTGGAGTAGCTCAATAGATCAGGCAACATCTTTAGAGCACATGGATGGTGACGTTTCAGGTCAATCTTCCTTCAATCTGAAAAAGGGACCCGACCTGAAACGTCACTTATTCATGTTCTCCAGAGATTCTGTCTGGCCTGTTGAATCACTTTGTGTTTTACTAAAGTTTAACTCCCTTTCACGTGTTTATTAATATTTTCAAAAGAGGAAAACATGTGCTCCATATAGTCTGAAGAAGGGTCTTGACCCGAAACATCACCATTCCTTCTCTCCAGAGATGCTGCCTGACCCGTTGAGTTACTCCAACATTTTGTGTCTACCTTTGTGCTCAAGATAAATGGTCTGCCAGCACTTTTTCAGAAGATATTCCATCTTTCACTCTCACTTTGATTCAAAATTAAAATTACGTGACGGGGGAGAACATTGCTCCAAATATGCTCTCTGATCTTCATGGGTGGGATTTTGTGACTTTTGTGAGAAATGCTGTTTTGAAAAGGAAAAACCTAATTCTATAGCAAATGATCTAATAAAGATCATTTGGGACATTTGTGAACTATGTAAATGCTACTTTAAAATAATGACAATCGTTCAAGTTTCGAAGTGACATTTTTGCAAAGGAATAGTTCCAATAAGAGCAATTAAAGACAACTTGTTTGAGGAATTAAAAAGAAGAAATCCCATCCAACAGAATGCTTCTTCAGTCAAGTATATAATTCAGTCAAGAATAACTCCAGGGCAAGTGGCCACCATTGTTGCTGCTGTACAAAGAGTACAAAGGGCATCAAGGGAAAGAGGGACAGTAACTTGTTTACTATTTCCAGCAGTGTCAGAAAACATTTTATCATTGTTAATGTTCCATATTTGGTTTTTAGATCTAGCTAATATAAAACACATTGTATCATCTATGCACAGAATCCCAAAACGTTTGTGTGAGAGGTAACGGAAGGGAAGATTGCCAGTCCACAAAATAGTGAAAACAGTTTTTATTAAAGTTCATTCCTCAGATCTGTGTACTAATCTCCGTGTGGATTTTAAAAATTCAATTTCTTTTTGTGGTGGTCTCCCGCTGCTGAATATATCATGACCAGATGAAGAAACAGACAATAGAACTGCCTTTAGCCCACTCATAATAGTACTGTTAAAACATGGAACATAGAACATATAAGTTCTCAGCACAAGAACAGACCTTTCGGCCCACAATGTCTGTGCCGAACACGATGCCAGGATCATCACTTATCCAGCTGCACATAACTCATCTCCCTCCCTTTTCTGTCTATCCATGCTTTGAATAGGCATCTTGGTCAGCATGGATGAGTTGAGCTGAAGGACCTTTTTCCACACTGTAAGACTGACTCTAAATTTATTTTACCAAAGACGTCAATTTACAGGATATATGCTGGCTTTTTACTGCAGTGTACTATGTGTTTCTTAATGCAGTTACGAAGTTATATAAGCTTCGTAATCGGAGTAGTTTATTTTAGTTTGGAGATACAACGTGGAAACAGGCCCTTTGGCCCACCGAGTCTGCACCGACCAGCAATCCCTGCACATTAACACTATCCTACACACACTAGGGACAATTTACAATTATACCAAGCCAATTAACCACCAAACCTGTACGTCTTTGGAGTATGGGAGGAAACCAGAACTCCCGGGGAAAACACACGCGGGTCACGACGAGAACGTACAAACTCCGTACAGACAAGCACCCGTAGTCAGGATTGAACCTGGGTCTCTGGCGCTGTAAGGCAGCAACTCTACCGCTGCGACACCGTGTTGCCCCGAGTAACAAATGCTCTTTATCTCGGTTCATATGTGGAAAAAAAAGGCTTTTCTCAGGCTTTTGAAACACAACCTAAGACATTAACTCTGTTTCTCTGTAGATGATGTCTGACATCACATGTATTTCCAATGCTATTGATCATATATTAGACCCTTTTCAAACAGCCTGGTTATTTTTCAGGGATTTTTCAGGTTAAACTTATTAACAATTGACTTGTATAATGATCTTTAAAAATCTATTGTACACCCCAGAAATTAAAGAGCATTGCTGAAGGGGACCATCATAGATGCAAACAAATATTCTGCTGAGATAGGAAACATTTCAGTGCAATGTCCTTTTTCAGAATATGAACAGCTTTTTAAGTGTGCTGTGAATATGCCACAAAGTTCAATCTTAACAATGTGATTATGATGGTCATCCACAATTCTGTCAAATGTTATTGCATTGGTAGCAATGTTTAGTGAACCAAAGGATTAGTTCTTCAAGATAATTGATCACCAAATATAAAGCAATGTTGGTGCTTCATTTTATTTCACTACATACTGAGGAAAAAATCGTTTCGTTGACTGTTCCCTAATAAAAACAGAAATCACAGCAAGATTTTGTCATCAAGATTTGAATTTCTCTTTAAAGTTGGTCGGAGCGGAAAGTTTTGAAA
>NC_135957.1:56628379-56649617 GCF_053455715.1 Rhinoraja longicauda | reverse complement strand
ATCGTACATTCTCCCCGTGACCACGTGGGTTTTCCCCGGATGCTCAGGTTTCCTCCCACACTCCAAAGATGTAGAGGTTTGTAGGGGTTAATTGGCTTTGGTAAAGATTGTAAATTGTTCCTGTTGTGTTGGATACGGCTAGCGTACGCGAATCGCTGGTCGGCGGGGACTTAGTGGGCCGAAGGACCCCTTTCCAAGTTGTATCTATAAAACTAAATCCTCCACCTGCACGGGATCCAAATCCTTCCGTTCCCAGTATATCCATGTGCCTATCCAAAAGTCTTTTAAATGTCAAGATCGTATCTGCCTCCACCACCACCATTGCGCTCCATGCATTCACCACTCTGTGTAAAAAGTGGAAAGTGATTCTGGAATGCAGCAACACGAGCTGAAGCTATCATGGCTACATTCAGATTATGTTATGAAGTAAAATTGCAGGAGATACTCAGTTGGACACGAAGCACCCAAGGTGAAACAAATCGTTAAAGATTCAGTTCTATAACCTTACAGCAGAACTAGCCAGTTCGACACTGAGCAGAAAGCTTATTTCTGTGAATTCACTGAATTGAATCCCGAGTTCTAACTGCCAAAATATGCCAGGAATGAGGACGAGGTGCTGTGGTCAATTATTTGTAAGTAATTTGAGAAGATTTTATATTGGAAGCAAAATGAACTAAATTCCATTGTTGGCTTCATGAGTAAAAATGTAAGGCAAGCCAAAAACTAATCTATTCAATGAAACATATCTATTCAGCAGTAAATCAAAGTTTAAAAAAAACCTATACATGCAGCTGCATTACCCATCCATACCCTGCACACCCTTTCTGCAACTTAAATGGAACTGGATTTCTCTTCCCCAATTCTGATGCAAGGCCCTCAACCTGAAATGTTTACTCTGCTTCTCTTTCTATGGATTTATTCACAAAATGCTGGAGTAACTCAGCAGGTCAGGCAGCATCTCGGGAGAGAAGGAATGGGTGACGTTTCGGGTCGAGACCCTTCTTCAGACGGATGCAGCTTGGCCTGTTGAGTGTCCACATCACATACAGTACTGCTTTTATCGCTACCAAACAAGATATTATTTTTATGTTTAAATTTATTTTCAATCATTTGACAAAGGCAACTGCACAGGACACTTGCCCGGTGGACAAGTATCAAGACAAATTAATACAAAAGAACCTTGGGGCCAAATGAGCACTGCATTTGATCAAGCATTACCTTCTGCACAATCTCTGTTAATGTGGAATTGACAGCTGAATCTCTCCATATTACCTTCCCACCAATGTTTCCATGGATACTTCTTATATGTTATGGACATTCACACCCACTGTCCATATCCAGCTGCTTATTGTTTTCAACAGGTGTGGAAAATTCAAAATGTACATACAATGCAGTCTCTGAATGTACATACAGTCTCTGAATGCATTCAAGAGGGAACTAGATAGAGCTCTTAAGGATAGCGGAGTCAAGGGGTACGGGGAGAAGGCAGGAACGGGGTACTGCTTGAGAATGATCAGCCATGATCACATTGAATGGTGGTACTGGCTCGAAGGGCCGAATGGCCTACTCCTGCACCTATTGTTTATTGTCTATTGTCTAATGCAGGGCATGTCCCTTTATCATATAATGAAAATTACTCACGTTAACTAGAATCATCAGGTGAACAGGTGATAGGTGGGCAATAAATACCAATATTCCAAGGTATCGTGAACAAAGGCAACAGTGAGAAGAGGAATTCTTCTGAAACATTGTGGCTGTAGTAGGTTTTTTCAAAGCAGACTAATTCATCAAAAATGAAAGCAACCATCCATGCACACTGTATCAATTATTGTTCATGTGTGGAAACAGCAGCCAAACCAAAAAAACAAATAGGCACAATAATGCCTGAAGAAGGGTCCCAGCCCAAAATGTTGTTTGTCCATTTCCCTCCACAGATGGTGGCTGATCCACTGAGTTGCTCCAGACTTGTGTTTTATGCTCAATGTTATTCTCACCTTTTCTTCGGCAAGGTCAAAATCTGCATTAAAGACTCACAAAACAAGTTATGTGGAATATCATCACCTTTCTGACAACCACATGCCAGAAAAAGAGAAATCACCTCCATTGTCTTCATCTCTGAGAATGCATGGCACCAATTTGATGAGGTTATGCATGTGCACCTCAGTTACTCTGCCATTTCCACCCTCGTCCATGTCTTTCATGTTTCTCATCGCACAGCTTTAGTAATTTCCCACCTTTGGTTGGCATATTCTCATTGAAAATTCTGCAGTCTGCACCCATGACCTGCACCAAATCCTGTTTGAATAATTCTCCTGTTGTTCCTGACCTGCATTAGTTTCTGGTCAAAGAATGTTTCCATTAAAACATTTTCATCATTATTCTCACAACTTTATAGCCATACTCCTCTCTATCCCTGTGACATCCACCTTTGAATTTGTTCCACCTTAGACCCATATGTTTAGCATAAACTCTTAGCTTCGGAATTCACTCCTTGAGTTGTTTTGCATCTCTCCATTCCTCTTTAATTTAAAATACTCCTCTCTTTGCCCAAATCTTTACTCATATGCTTCGTGGCTCATTAAGTGGCACTGGGTCAAATTCTTTAAAATTAGTATCAAAAGATGTAACTTGGGATATTTCTTCAGGTCAATGATAATTGCAGATTGCTGACAAACCAGGGAGGTGGGATCAAAGGAGGAAGCTGAAGTCCTTGAACTCATTCTGAGGAAAAAAACAATGCCTGGCTCTGGGCAATGGTCTCAGTGCTCTGAAAAGAGGAATATTAACAGTGGGGCATTCATATACAAATATTTCCTGTCTCGGTTGATGTTGTGGAACATACTCATGGCTGCGAATGAATCCAATTCTGTCTTTTGGATTGAATGGTGTGTGTATCTCCTGGAAGGGAGGCCTCTCAGCCGCCCTCTGGAAACAAGAGATTTATGCTTAATATTTCCACTACGTTACATATTTTAAATTAGCCCGTAGATTTAAAGCTTGTGAAATAAGTGCCAGTTCAAAATTTCTTCAAAACAGTTTGAGATAATTCAATTTGCTTCTTCATCCTTTTCTGATTGATGCACAATTATCTTATGGAATGAAAAAAATGTACGCTATGCAGCTTGAAGTTTGTCCACAGTGCAGGTGACTTGGTTCTGACCTCTGTGTAAGTGCACACTATGTAACATATGTCAAACACACAGTGGGAAGAAAGGTTAGCGTGGGCCTCATTGCCTTGCTGCAAGTATGCAGAGTTGGCAGATTGCGATGCCAACCAGTTCAAGGTTGAACAGAGGCAGTGCTGCCAAATTGGACTTTGTGTTATCCTCACACAGCTGAAAGTAGTTTCAGCAGCAGGGAAACCACCCACAAGTACCATTTAAAGGGATCATCAACTACTTGAAGATTAGCTGTTAATTGATTCCTAGTAGTGGTTGCTGGTCTAGTGTTTGGATCTTCTAGACACTTTTATGATTGAGTAAAACTGCAGGCAGTGTTTATTCCAAGAACGAAGGAATCTGTTATATTCCAAAACACTTGCAACAGCCAGCTGTTCCCCAACATGGGTGCAATAGTATGCATTTCTCTTGGAGTGCAACACAGCTGGGAAAATGAAGAACTGCAGATGAAAACCCGCTTGAAAAATGAGAAACAGAGCCATTAGATCATGAGGAGACCTTATCTACTCAAGGTGTTCGGAAGGTAAAATATGTAGAAAGCAATTACAGATGCTGGTTTAAACCAAAGATAGAGCCAAAAAGCTCGAGTAACTCAGCAGGTCAGGCAGCATATCTAGAGAAAAGGAATAGGTGACGTTTTGGGTCGAGACCTTTCTTCCGACTGAGAGTCAGGGTAAAGGGAACTGAGAGAGAGACGGTGATGTAGAGAGAGAGATATAGAACAAAAGAATGAAAGATATGCATAAAGCAACAATGATCAAGAAAAGGTGGAGCCCACAGTGGACCATTGTTGGCTGCGGTGTAGGTGATGACTGGTTGTACAGATAGCAAAATTTGACAGGATGATAGTGAAATTTGTATGATGACTAGGGTGGGGGAGGGACGGAGAGAGAGGGGATGCAAGGGTTGCAGTAGGTAACTCCCTTTTGTGAGCCTTGGGGACCAATATATTGAGGTGTTGGCTCTGAATATCATGTTGAGTAACAGTGACTTCACTGGCTCCACTCTGCTGACTCCACTCTCATCATTTGGATAGTTGGTGAAACTGTGTGCCTATAAGGAGAACAGCACAGGTTTCATGTTTTGGTGAGGAGAAATTGTGGGAAATGTGAACACCAAGCTTGCACCCTTTGCAGGATCTAGATCAGAAGAAACTGTTGGATGAGGGGAGAGGGATGTGAGAAACAGAATTCCATTTAAGCAAGGCACTATCATTGCTCTCAATGGCAATACTGGCCACAGACTTCATTGAGGATGACCGCTTCCTTCTTCAAGGGATATGATATTGGATGCTGACTCTGCTGCAAGCTGTAATTCAAAACAGAAGTGTTGTAAGTCAGAAGCAAATATGTATATGAATGTTTCCTCCATCCATGTGGCAAAGTATCTGAATAAATTGAATGCTGTGCAATGTATGCATGCTATGAGATGTGGATGTGTCTTCTGACAATGGGATGTATAAAAGTGTATTAGGCCCAGTGGGGCATATACACGTTCAATCCCAGCTGTGATTGGCAGATGTGGTTGACAGGAGGAAGGTGCATTGAACTGTGTTAAAGGCTGGGGTATACTAGATCAAGATACAATTGCTGACTTCAATTATGTGCATAGAGTCTAATCCTCTTGCAGCACTGCATCAAGTTCCTCGGGGCTTGACTCCTGGTTTTGACTCGTGACCTTGAGCCATCCGCTCTTCCTATAAACTGGAGAAACTACCTCCCCATTTTTGGCTGTGGTTTCATGGCTGCAAACCATGAAGATCTACTGAATGCCATTGCACCCATTGATTTACCTGATGGAGAGGATGGGAAGGAAGTGTGTCATATGGTACTGAGCTCACTTTGAGGAACATTTCTGGCAACTTGGTGAGGTTGTGAATCCAGTTCAAGAGTGATCAACATGAACTGGGTCAGTGATTGATATCAGGCCTGATGTGGTTAAATTAGGCTCTGAGCTGGAGGGTTTGACAATAGGGGAACTGATTGTCAGGAGTTGTGGGGAGAAGGCAGGAGAATGTTTTTTTTAAAGGGAAAGATAGATCAGCCAATGATTGAATGGTGGAGTAGACTTAATGGGTTGAGTGGCCTAATTCTGTACCTATAACTTATGAACATAAACTGGGATGATACCTGGCCAAATGAGTTACTGGGGCAGTAAGAGGATGGTTATGCTTATCTCTGCTATGTGTTGCTAACAACATTTTTGCTCTGCCCAAGTTAGGCTGAGTCATAGAGTGGGAAAAACTCAAACTAAAATTTCTAGGTGGATAACTCGTAGCAGATATGGACAGTTCCGAAATTGATAGAAAAAGTGAGTTACTTTAAGTTGGGGAATTCATTGTTGAGACCACAAGTCTGCAACATGACCAGTCAGAAGATGAGGTGTTGTCTCTCAAGCTTGAATTGAGCCTTGTAGTAACAGGCAGGAAACAACAGACAGATAGGTAGGGTAGATGGAAATGAATACACATGCTCTACAAACCAATCAGCTGATCTGCTTTTTGTTTCTCTGCTGCAGAGAATATCACATTGTGAGAATAAAAATATAATACAGAAAAAAAGGAAGAAATGCACGTGAATTGTTGCTTCACCTGGAATGCTTTAATTCCACTGTTCAATAAGTTTATGGCTGATCTGAGTGCAGTTTCAACTCCACATTCCGGTCGACTGCTCAGTAACCTTTCATTTCCTGGTTTACCAAGAATTAATCTACAACGGTCTTTAAAATATTCAAATTTATGCTTCCATTACCTTTGAGGTCCAAAGACACCATCCTCTGAGAGGAAAGCCTTGTCTCCATTTTAAATAGGCAAGCACTTTTTTTTTAAAGGTGAATCCTTCACTCTAATTTCTCTCTCAAATGAAAACATCCTCTACGCATCCATCCTGTCAAGACCCATCAGGATCTTGTACTGCTTCAATAAAGTCACCTCTCAATCTTCCAAGCCCAGCTTGACCAACCCCTTCTCATAACACGCTACCCTTTATTAATATTTCCCTATTAAAACCTCTAACTTGGTTTTAATACATTAAGATCATTCCTTAAACAAGGAGACCGAGACTGTACATGGTATTCCAGATGTGCTGGCACCAATTCCTTATAAAACATTCACCACCTCTCTATTTTTCTATTCAATTTCCTCAACAATAAACAATTCTGTTACCTTTCCTACTTGCTGTGCCAACACACCAGCATCCTGTTACTCATATGTTAGGACTCTCAAGTCCTTTAGCATGATATTCAATATTTTACCACGGGTGAAATATTGATTTCTTTTATCTGGTTAAAATGGAGAATTTCTTGTCTTTTCCCCCAACATTTTATTCCATTTGCCAACTATTTGCCCACTCATTTAACCATCTATATGCTTTGAAACCTCATTATGTTTCCTTCACAAATTATCTTCCTACCTATCTTTATACCTTTCGCAAATTTAGCACCAATACCTTTGGTTATTCATCTGTCATTTATATAAATTATAGAAGGTTGAGACTGCATTTCTGATCCTCATGGTACAACACTCCTCATATCCAGCCAAAGCAGAGAAAGACACTTTTATGCTTGTTCTTTGTTTTTTGTAAGCCAGTCAATCTTTTATCTACGCCAGTGCATTGCCTCTTACAACTTTTTTTTTTGTTGCAATAGCATTTAATGCTAACCCATAGTACAATACAGGAACATGCCCTTTAATTTGTCTTTCACAATACCATATTGACTTTGCCCAGATACCTAGAATGTTTCTAACTAAAATATTTTAAATTGTAGTTTCTACTATATTTTACTAGTCTACAGTTTACACGTCTTTTGAATAAGAAGTTATGTTTGCTGTTTTCCACTCTAAAAGAGCCTTCTTGGAAACAATAACATTTTAGAAAATCTATCCTGCTGGCCACTTTTTTAAGCCCTTGGAATGAGGGCCAACTTGTCACAAACTCATCAACCTGCAGTTCCAGCAATTTATTCAGCACCATTTCCCTGGTAGTTTTCATATGTTTTAGTTTAGTTTAGCTTAGTTTAGAGTTTCTTCCCAAGTTCTAATTCCCAATTTGCAATTACTTTTGGGATGTTATTTGATTCTTCCATAGTGAAAACTAATGCAAAATAGCTGTTTAATTGTGCGGTCATCTGCTAATTGGCCTTCTGATAAACTACCTTTGAACATTTGTCACTGTATCTCAATCAATTATTTCCTTGGCCTAATTTAATGGTTTTGTTTTAGCTCGAACGTGCCTTCGCGTTCTCATATTTGACCTTATTTTAAGCTTAATGTACTAGTCTTGTACAAGTTAATTTCTCTCTTCGAGTCAAATGTGGAATTCAATCGTATTACAATATCCGTTACCTAGGGCTCCCTTAATGTTTAAGATCCCCACTTAATTGCACAATAACCGTTTGAGTAAAGCCTGCTCACTGGTCGGCTCTAGAAAATGCTGTTCCAAGAATCGATCCTTAAAATGCTCTATGAATTTGTAATCTAGACTAGATATGTCCTCCTTATGTTCTCGTCTTTGTGATGATTAAAATCTCTCCAGATACCAGCATGCCATTCTGCCAAAATTGCCTCTCTTACATTCCATCAAGTGGTTATACCAGTCAACCCAAGATGATTTAATATCTCATTGAAAAGGCATTAACGACCAGCAAAGCTACATTCCCCAATTATTGATCAGGAACATCAGTCCAAATTTCCCTCGCCAATGAGTTTGGAAAGAGATTTAAACCTACAGTATTCTGACTCTGAGGTTAATAATGAGCAATAATCAAACCTGGAAATAACTGAAAGAGTAGATTCAGCCCACATTCTAATAAAGAGTTTGTTTTGCCATTTTAGACTAAAAAAAAGACAACAGATAGATTTTTAAAGGTTGTTCTAAAGATTGTTTTATTGAAAACATATTAAAACATTTAACATTTTCACATTAGGAACTGCTGATTGTTGTGTCTAAAATTGTTCATCATGAATCTCTGACTGCTTTTGGTTTAATATTTTAAATAAACAGGCAGAAATTCTGCAAGCTGCAAAGAAGTTTGTGAGGTACCTAGAGAAGATTAGTCATGTAGCTAGAGGATGTTTGGACATTGTGGTTAAAATGAAAACGATATATAACAGATTACAAGAAACAATTAATGTTAAGATGTTATTCTGTGAAATTGGTTCCAGATGATTTAAGGTTTTAGTTGCTAAGCTTGGAGTGCACAACCCTGAATCAGCTGGGCAGCTGGAGTTGAAGCAAATGTGCAATTTTCAATTGGGTGTGGTGTTTAACAGGCAATTAGTTCAATATCATTTTGTGTTAAAAAAAAAAAGAATGACATTAATTAAGGCTCTGTAGACGTTCTTGGGTGACAAGTTAGATAGACATTTATCATTATTAGTTTCCTTTTTTCCTCTGATTTCTTCCCTTTTACTTTCCTTTTGGATGGGAAGTATTGGGTGATGTGGTTACAGCTGGGAAAGAAAGCTACTGAGAGATACGTTCCACATTTTTTGCTGAAAACCGACTGCAGGTTTTTAGTTAGATGAACTACCATCAGCTCTTGTCCACAGAGGGAAATGTGGATGCTGCTCAGGAAAGGACTGCAGGTTCCAATTCTGGGCAAAGACCTGGCTGTATTATTTTGGAAGAGCGAACTATATCATATTTTTTTATTCACAGATGGCATGCAGAAAGATGCATCCAGCCATTGGGTCTCCACATGTGAGCTCAATAAGTTTTTAAAAAGACACAACGTTTTGGTGTAACTCAACAGGTCAGGCAGCATCTGTGGAGAACATGGATAGTGACGTTTTAGTTTGGGACAATAAGTAGCATGACTAGGGAAAGTCCTCAGAGTTGTGATTTCAAGTGCCCTTTCTAAGTCCTGTTGACTCTTCCTCACACTTTCTCAATTACCCAATATTTATTTATTTTTACTCCCTTTTTGTTTTCTACAATTCATTAGTTCATCACCCCATTATTGTTCCACCTAGCCACTCCCAATACATATTATCCCCACTTTAACAAATCGTAACGGTGGGATTCAAACTTAGTTATTTTCTTTAAATTGAATTCTCCATCCAACAGTCATCGATACATTTTCTCTTGGATTAACTAACTATCCAAATGTCATGCTACCCACCCATTCCTACTTGCCTATCTTTGAATGGAGTAAAGATTGTACCATCATAAGAAAAGAACTGCGATAGTTGCTACAATATTTATTTGTTTTGTTTAGAGATACAGTGCGGAAACAGGCCCCAAGTCTGCACCGACCAGCGATCCCTGCACATTTACACTATCCTACACACACTGAGGACAATTTACATTTATATCAAGCCAATTAACCCTACAAACCTGGACTTGTTTGGAGAGTGGTAGGAAACCAAAGATCTCAGTGAAAACCCACGCGGTTACGGAGAGAACATACAAACTCCGTTCACACAACACCCATAGTTGGAATCAAACCCACGTCTCTGGCACTGATAGCACTGTGAGGCGGCAACACTACTGCTGCATCACCAAGCCGCCATTTGCTATGATAGTTATATAGCAGGATTGTTATCATGCAACAATAGTCATGGAGCCAGTTAATCAACAATACTGGAGTGTAGGGGTTAAATAATTGAATGGGCATTCACAGATCTGAGACTTGAAATCAGAGAGTCAGAATTCTACAGCACAGAAACAGGAACCCCAGCCCAACTCATAATTGCCAATCGAGTCCCCAACGCAAGTTAATCCCATTTGCCTGAATTTGGCCCATGTCCCCTCCAAAACATTCCTATCCAAGTACCTCTCTAAATGTTTTTGAAATGATTTACTTGTATCTGCGTCTATCACTTCCTCTAGCAGCTCATTCCACGTATCTACCACAGAGTGTGGAAAAAGTTGCTCCTCAGGTCCTTTTCATCTTTCCCCTCCCACCTTGGATCACAAAAGTTTTAAACTCCACTACGCTGGGTAAAAATCTGTAACTATTCACCTTATTCATGCTCATCATGATTTTGTATTCTTCTCGTCACCCCTCCGACTCCTATACCCCAGGGGAAATATCCCAGTCTTTCTCTCAGATCCGGTAACATCCATGTGAATCCTTTCTGCACACTTTGAAGATTAATGACATCCTTCCTGCAGCCAGGTGACCAGAATTGTACACAATATTCAAGTGTGGTCTCCTTACAACCTTTTGCCATTTATATCATTCTGAGTACATCCAGGATTCTCTTTTATTTCAGATTTCCAACAACTGCTGCGTTTTGTACCTCACATTTCCAGAATGGTATGTTTGCATTTTTTCTCCCTTCTGCCCTTATTCATCTCCCTCTCTTTACACCTCCAGACAGATCCTCACATTCACCGCTCCATGCAGTTCAGATGCAGTTTATCCTTGTGCAATTTTGACTCAATTTTCTTTCTCTCCATCAGCAACTTGCAAACTACAGGGAATTTCTTACAGCTCTGTGTTTCCCTACTTTTATCTGTAACTAGTGTTCCTTTCTGTTCTTATTATAGACAATAGGTGCAGGAGGAGTCCATTCAGCCCTTCGAGCCAGCACCACCATTCAATGTGATCATGGCTGATCATTCTCAATCAGTACCCCGTTCCTGCCTTCTCCCCATACCCCCTGACTCCGCTATCCTTAAGAGCTCTATCTAGCTCTCTCTTGAATGCATTCAGAGAATTGGCCTCCACTGCCCTCTGAGGCAGAGAATTCCACAGATTCACAACTCTCTGACTGAAAAGGTTTTTCCTCATCTCCGTTCTAAATGGCCTACCCCTTGTTCTGGACTCCCCCAACATTGGGAACATGTTTCCTGCCTCTAACGTCTCCAACCCCTTAATAATCTTATACGTTTCGATAAGATCTCCTCTCATCCTTCTAAATTCCAGTGTATACAAGCCTAGTCACTCCCACTATTCTCTCACTAATGGATTTAGGTTTCTTATCATCACATATCAAAGTGCGGTGAAAAGCTCTGTTTTGCATGCTGCCCAATCAGATCAGATCAGATAATACTTTACATAAATACAATCAAGTCAAACTAAGTACGATAGATAGAGCAAGGCAAATATACAGAGTGCAGAATATAGTTCTCAGCATTTCCATAGACATCTCACCAGTTGCATATCACCAGTTCCACAGACAAAATCCAATCTCCACAATGGGGTAGAGGTGAATTAGACTGTATCCTGAATTGTGAAAGGACTGTTCAGAAGCCTGATAACAGAGGGGAAGAAGCTCTTCCTAAGTCTGGTTGTGTGTGCTTTTAAGCTTCTGTACATTCCGCCAGACAGGAGCAGGGAGAAGAAGGAATGTCCGGGGTGGGAAAAATCTTTGATTATGTTGGCACTTTTCTTGGGTAGCGTGGTATAGATGGAGTCAATGGTAGGAAGTCTGGTCTGTGTGATTAACTGGGCTAAATCTACAACTCTCTGCGGTTTCTTGAGGTTTTGGGCACAGCAGTTCCCAAACCAAGCAGTGATGCGACCTGGCAGTATGATTTCTATGGTGCATCTGTCGAAGTTTGTAAAAGTCATCAGAGATGTGCCAAATTTCCTCAGTCTCCTCAGAAAGTAGAAACATTGGTGTGCCTTATTGGCTGTAGCGTCAATGTGGGAATGCCTTTGCTAGCTTATCCTCGCAGGTCTTGAGGATGTGGCCACGGGCTCCATATGGGCCAGTTTCTTTTTTGCGGATTCACTCCCAAGAAGGCTGATCTTGCATCTGCCATAGCAACTGTTAGTACAGGTGCACCCAAGACCGATGAAGCAGGTGATGTTCCTCACTGACTTTCATAGCAGGAGTAGACTCCATTGAGTTCAACAAAGAGGGACCCGTTGTTGCCAGCAATACTGCCCACCTTTGATTTGTAGCCCGCTATAGCATGCAAGCCTTGCTACAATCTACGGGTATCCATGTCGTTGCCTCAGGACTCTAGCTAGGTCCCGAATTCCTTCTTGACATCCATAATACTCTTATTAACTTGTCAAAACCATCAGCAGCATACCACAATAGCAACTATGGCCTTGGCCTTTCCTCTCCCTTTCTATTATCCATCACTCCCCAAATCTCTCTGCACCTTACATTTTTTTAAGCTCACGTACCTTTTTACACTCTTATCCAATATTGATGAATGGTCTTCAGCTTGAAATGTTAACTCTGTTTCTCTTTCCAAGGTTGCTGTCTGACCTGCTTAATATTTTTTCTCTTTTTATTTCAGATTTCCAGCATTCACGTTTTATTTTAAAGTTTCATTTACTGCAGCCTTATCTTGGAAGAATGGAGGGACAGCAATTGTATCAAAAGCTAAACCATAATTTGGCCACATAATTTACTCGTTGGAAAGATGAAAAGTGAAGCAAATACAACAATGCCAGCAAATGAGAATACTAACAAGAATAAACAATAAGAGCAGACAGGTGGGGTTAGTGAGTCTGCAGTTATATGTCTTATTCAAATTGCAGGAATGGTCAAATGTTTTCATGTTGACCAAATGTTTGTTAAAAGAGCTACATCTGCACATCTGAAGGAAATATGTGATTCCAGGCTTGGATAATTTCATAACTTCAGATAGCTCCTCTGTCCCTCCCTTCCCCTCCTCCTTCCCAGATCTCCCTCTATCTTCCTGTCTCCACCTATATCCTTCCTTTGTCCCACCCCCGACATCAGTCTGAAGAAGGGTCTCGACCCGAAACGTCACCCATTCCTTCTCTCCCGAGATGCTGCCTGACCTGCTGAGTTACTCCAGCATTTTGTGAATAAATCGATTTGTACCAGCATCTGCAGTTATTTTCTTATATTCCAGGCTTGGATGTAGGCTCAAATTAAACAAGACAAAAATAGGTCTTTTGTGTATCAGGACAAGTTCGTTAAATACAAACTACTTTAAAATGCACAGTAGAATGCCAGAACTAGTTATTTAAGCTCTAATCACTACTCTTAATAAAGGACATTATGCAGGTGCTCCAAATCCCAATTGTTCTCACTGAGAAATTTAAGGACTAGTAATAAAGGCTATTATTATCACCTATAATTTGAGATAATACTCAAAAACATCACGTCCATCCAAATTATATATCATTACTTATACCAATGTAATATATTTGGGCAAAGGAACCTAAAAACCTTGGCCACAACTACCTTATCTTCACCATGGATGAGGTCCATGGACCTGTCTTTAGACATCATCATCCCCAACAGGAAGGTGATAAGGCCCTCCACCCTACTGGAACGAAGACCCAACCAGTTCTCCCCTTTAACACTCCCATTTGCCTGGCGGAACTTGGTTTTACCCTGAACAACTATTTTGATTCCTCCCACTTGTTATACCCTTGTTTCCCCAGAACCTAACATCTGTCTGGTTCTGGTTTAACTAATCCCTTTTTAGCCATTCTCATCCAAATAACTATCCCTTATTATACTGATCTTGATAATTAAGCCTACCGTTTTAAATAGATTATACTTAACAAATTTATTCATGTCATATTATACATCACTTACGAATTTCCATTTCCAAATCATCTTGGATTCATAATTGCATCTTGAAACCTTTATAAATTAATCAATCTAAATATTTCCTCTGTGAAGTCAATGGCCATTGTACTAGATGGCATTCTATGTCATTTTGTCATGAGAATCTTCCTGTTTTTATCAAGACTCTGAGATTTTTAACTATAGCCTTTCCCCTCATGTTGCCTGGATCCCAGCCTTGATGACAGCTTCTTTCCCCAGACATCCTTTCATCTGCGGTTGAACAGTTGCTCTGCTGATTATTTTTCATCTGAACCAGATCTTACTCTTTGATAATGTTATTTACCACAGGCCACAGATTAGACATTTTCAGCAGTTTCACTTTTTTTTGTGGTATTGAATCAATGCTATAAGACGCATGGATCAAGAGGCAAAAAGAATAATATTTTATTTCATCTACTTGACCTATTAACGTATTCTAAATCTTACTTCTAAACGGTTGAAAAATTGTAGTTTTTACAACAATCTAATTTCTAAATTGTCATCAAAGTATGCTGTTTATGTTTGAAGTCTTTAATCCCTGTCTGTTTTCATTCTTGGTGGATTTTATTTCCTTATTCCCCATCATCAATTCTTTTTCCATTCCCAGATATCTGTCTGTACTCAAAACAGCTGTTTCCTTTTCAAATAACAACTGAGAAATGTTGGGCCAACTACGTATGTTGTTTCAATCAAACACTTCATTACTTACAATTTGAGAATGGTTCCAAATTGAAGTACAGCTAATTTATGAATTAATTATTGTGGCTAAATTTCATTTCTAATTTTATATTTAATTTTATAATTGCAGTCAGTATGACAAGTATTTGAAGAGTCTGTTGAATAAATATTAATTATTTTCAGTTAAGCAATAAACAAAATTAAGAAACGCCATGGTAATTGTACTTAGAAATTTAAAAGATTTGTAATATTGCGGCAGTAATACTTTGTTATTAAGGCTCAAAACCAGACAAACCCTCAATAAACATTGGAAGAAAATTACCAGAATTGAGCAGTACCTCTAATGAAGGTCACAATGCAATAAAGGTAACAGCACAAAAATAAACTACAACTATAGCTATATACAATTGTAGCTACCTGGAATATTAGTTCTGAGGTTAAAAATGTAATATATCATGCTTTCTTTCTGGCCACTGCTTTTGCAAGAACAAAATATTCAGTGCTAGATACAATAATTGACAGCAATTTCATCTTCTTTCCCGCTGACCAGAAACATCATGTATGACTGGTTACCAATGGCCATTGCAATCTGAAGTGCGAGAAGTGATCTGTGTCATCAGTTGGTCCTTCAGTTCCTAATCATGATATAGTCACCGTCAAGAACATGAAAGAGATCCTCCATCAATGTGCAACTGCTCATTGCCCACTGATTCCCCTGGAATAATCTGCTGTGGCGGGGAGTCTATCTGCATTAGCAATGCCATGGTGTCGCTGACACAAAGACCCTGATTACACAAAGGTGCAGCAATTTAGACTGTAATCTGAGTTTAACCTGTATCTGCTGCAGGTCTGCATACATTGAACTAGTAGTGCATAAATAATAGTGTATCAGCCACACCATCATTTCAACAGTAAATTGCAGCTGTCTAGAATACAGCGCAGTGATCATCAAACAGGGAGCAATGATTTTACTTCATGCTTGACATTCATGGGGGAAGAAGATCTCAACACTGGTTCCACAGTGACGTAGGATATTAACTGCAATCATGGTTATTAATAATAAGGAGGTAAACCATGGGTACAATAAGGTCAAGTCGATCAATAGGATCAATTCTAAGTATGCCCTTAAGATAGACACAAAATGTTGGAGTAACTCAGCAGGTCAGGCAGCATCTCAGGAGAAAAGGAATAGGTGATGGGTCAAAAGCTTTCTTTAGTCACCTATTCTTTTAACCAGAGATGCTGCCTGACCCTCAGACTTACTCCAGCATTTTTCTCTATCTTCGGTGTAAACCTGCATCTGCAGTTCCTTCCTTAACGCTAAGTAAACCCTTCATGGTTTAACTTCAGCCGCTCATGAATCCCCTTTTCCAAAGTTTACAAAAGTGAAATTGGATAATCCAATTTTTCAGACTGAAGAAGGGCCTCGACCCGAAAAGTCACCCATTCTTTCTATCCAGAGATGCTGCCTGTCCTGCTGTTACTCTAGCTTTTTGTGTCTATCTTTGGTTTAAACCAGCATCTGCAGTTCCTTCCTACACAATTTGTACTACTACTTCCTTATTTTAAAAAATCCTTCCATCCAAATGCATATATTCCATTAAAAAATAAAGCTGTAATGAATTCATATATTATATGTGAATGATATATATAAATTATATGTCAATTTCTCAAATTGAAATTATTAAAGCATCAAAGAGTCAGAGAAAAGAAGTAAACCTAAAATTCTTCAATTTCCACGACAAAGTCACACCAAATTCTATGGTCACGCATACCTATGTTAAAGTCCCTTGCGAAAGAAAAAATATGGTACAAATAATAAACTGCCATAAATGCATTTGTCCCATTGATCTCCATTTTTATTTTATAAACAATGCTAAAATCTCAACATAAAAATACTGCCCATTCAGTGTATTAATCTCATGTTTTTGATGCTTAAGTGTTTCTTTCAGGCATTGCATTCATTCCAAACTCAACTAAACACAAAGATTTTGAAATTAATACACTCTTGAAGTAAGTATGGTGGTGAGCTGCAGGCTTTCAGTGTCAAATTGTGGGATTTAGACATGACTCCATTCTTTTGTAATTTATCATAACATTGAATAAGGGTCCCAACCCATAATGTTACCTATCCATGGGGTCTGAAGAAGAGACCTGACCTGAAACATCACCTATGCATGTTAGAGAGTCATAGTCACACAGCATGGAAACAGGCCCTTCAACCCAACTCGTCCAGGAGACAAACATGGCCATCTAAGCTAGTCCCGTTTCCCTGCATTTGGCCCATATCAATCTAAACGTTTCCTATCCATGTACCTGTCCAAGTGTCTTTGTTATTGTACTTGCCTCAACAACCTCTTCTGCAGTTCACTCCATATAGCCACCACCTTCTGAGTGAAAATGTTGCCCCTTAGGTTCCTATTAAATCTCCCCTTTCTCACCTTAAATCCATGCCCTCCATTCCTGATTCCTTTGCCCTGGGTAAAAGACTGTGCATTCATTAAACCAATTCCTTTCATGGTTTTATACACTGCTATAAGATCAGTTCTTAGCTTCCTGCACACCAAGGAATAAAGTTGTAGCGTGCCCATCCTCCCCCTATAACGCAGTCTCTTGAGTCCTAGCAACATCCTAGTAAATCTTCTCTAAAGCACTCGTTCCAGCTTAATGACAACCTTCTGACAGCAGGATGACCAAAACTGAACACAAAACTCCAAATGTAGCCTCACCAACATCTTGTACAACTTTAACATAATATTCCAAATACTGCACCAAATACCTTGACTGACGAAGGCCAATGTACCAAAAGCCTCCTTTACCTCCCTATCTACCTATGATGTCACTTACAGGGAACTGTGTACCTGTACTCCTACATCCCTCTACAACACTTCCCAGGTCAGAGGACCCATTCACTGTGAACGTCATGCCCTAGTTTGAATTCCTAAAATGTAGCACCTTGCACTCACTTACATTAAACTTCATTCTTCAGTGCACTTGCCAGATCAAGATCCTGCAGTATTTTTTTGACAGCCATCTTAATTTTTGATAACATGTTCTCCAGAGATGCTTTCTGACCAGTTGAGTTACTCCAGCACCTTGTGTCTTTTATCGTGCGGTTATATTATAGCATCCTTAAAAACTACAGTTTCACCTAGGTCAAGACAAATCATATGGTGCTTTAAAATATACCCTCCAGTATCTTGTGAGGAAGTCTTGTCTACTTTCAATGAAATTTTGGATGCTCATGCCATTAACAGCTGAAAAATCAGTAGGGTTAAGGAATGACAAACTGCACTAGAATGCAGTCTATTTACTCTTATAATTCATGGTGTCCAGATTGAAAGGTAGACATCTGGGCAATTGAAACAATGCTTCTAAATCTATCTGAAAATCGTATAGTAAGTGGGAGTAGATTTCGCTTGTGTCCAATTGAAAATAAAATTCTAATTATTCTAATAATAAAAGTCCAATTGTTAAATGGGTGAAAGAGAATCAAGTTAAATAAAAATAAAATGGATAATATGAGTAGCCAAATCACGAACATGTTTTGCAGTAACTGCGAAGTCTAACTTCACTCCAATGTCTAATTGCGATACAACAAATATAGTGGCTAATTCATAACCATTCTAGAATGGCTTGTTATTATTATCAGTTTCTGTTTTACAAGTTTTTTTTTAATGGGTGAAGTATGGGTGAAGCATATCATGCCGAAAAATATATTTTGGCACGGTTTTTTCAGCTCAGAGCCAAAGCTGACTGCTACAGACGGTGTGAGAAACCCCTGATAAACACCCAATAGTGACCTCACACTTGGCACAGGAATCAGAATGTTGTTCTTTTATGGCAAAATTGCTTTTGACTTAATTTATTTGTTTGCTGCAGATGGAGGAATTTGAAACCATGTCAAGGTGAACACAGTATTCAGCCAAACTTCTCCAGACTTCAGCTCAACATCATCAGTTATTGCAATTTTGCCATACTCTGCCCATGTCCCAATGGACAAGCAAACATAACCAGGGTGCCTCCGTTTAGAGTTCAACACCCATCATTACAATATTATACCATTATATGAATGTCCATGTTTTTGGAATTCCCTTTTTTTTTTCCAAATTCTTAAAAGTTTTGGAAAGTCAAACTTAATTTTCAAAAATATAAGTACATGTAATAAATCGGGTAGATATGCAGAATCTCTTGCCCAGAGTGGGAGAATCAAGGACCAGAGGACATAGGTTCAAGGTGAAGGGGAAAAGATTTAATAGGAATCTGAGGGGTAACTTTTTCACACAAAGGGTGGTGGATGTATGGACCAAGCTGCAGAGGAGGTAGTTGAGGCAGGGACTATCCCAACATTGAAGAAACAGTTAGTCAGGTACATGGAAAGGTCATGTTTGGAGGGATATGGACCAAACACAGGCAGGTGGGACTATGGTAGCTGGGACATGTTATCAGATGTGGGCAAGTTGGACCGAAGGGCCTGTTTCCACACTGTATCACTCTAGATACAAGAAAAATCTTGATGGATGCATTATATGAATACATCCTTTCAGAAATTTGAATTAACCATGGTGTGCTGAATCCATTGATTGCTCACCTTATTTGCACCACAGCAATTCACCCTAGGATTTTTTTCCTTCACTTCTTGTAGTATGCTAATGGTATTGGCATCTTCTTGCTGAAGTAAAAGTAATCGTATATTGAATTACTGAGAAACAAATGAGTAACAGCATTTATTAAAAGAGGAACAATCAGTGAAAAATTCAAGATGCAAACTGCATGAAAGTTGATTTATGAGAACAAGAATTAATGTGCCACATCTATATACTAAAACTCTTGTTTGTTCGCTTGTTCCTGAACTACAGCCAAAACGGTACATGATAGTATGACAATTGTAGGCCCACCTTACTCACCGTCGCCCCATGGTCCTATGGAAGAAGTTTCATTGGAATCGGTGTTATATGTTTAAAGTTATTCAAATTTTAAATTGTTTAATACAATGCCTGCGCAGTTGAGGTTCCGTTGATCTGATACTTACATGAGATGGCCGCCGCATCCGCGTGTGCTCAGAACAAACGCGTCCGTGCCTGCGCAGTTGGTTACCATTGAGCAGGGCTCGGCCGCCTGTCTCTTGGGGGCGGGAGAGCCAGGCCTGGTGCCGGGGGAAGCAGCTGGAGCCTGGGCCTGGGCCTGGACATGACCGGGTAACTGCGAGACTGAGGTGGGCCATGGGGAAAGGTGGCAGCAGCAGCAGCGGCGGCGGTGAGGCTGGGTGTTGGTGGAGGTGGAGGCCGAGGACTGAGCCTGGTGTTGGGCCTACCCTCGGCTTCCCCGTCCCCCCTCCTCTCCCCGGACGGCTCAGCGCCTTCCCCATGCTGCCCAGAGTCCAGCGGCTCAGCAACAGTGGGAGAGCCATCACCGTCTACCACTGAACATCCCCGCACCGAGACAGGTCAGGACTCTCCCCTCCTCCCCCCGCTCCACCAATGGCAGCCGCATGGGCTGGGAGGCGGGTTGCTACGGCAACCACGGGTTGCTCCCTGGGTGGAGGGGGGGGGGAGGGAGGGGGGGGAGGGAGGGGGGAAGGAAGAGTGTAGGGGATGGAGGGGGATGGAGGGGGGTGGAGGGGGAGGGGGAGTGGGGGAGGTGGGGGGGTGTGGTTGGAGGAGGGGGAGAGGGAGGGAAGGGGTGGGGGAGTGGGGGAGGGAGGGGAGTGGAGGAGGGGAGGGAGGGGTGGGGAGGAGTGGAGGTAGGGGGAGTGGGGAGGCGAGTTGGGGAGGAGAGAGTGGGGGAGGAGAGGGTGCTGCACCAATGCAGGAGAAGCAACCCTAGGGGGGAGGGGGGTAGAGTGGGGGCTGGTGGAGGTTGAGGGAGGGAGGGGGAGATTGGGAGAGGGAGGGGGAGGGAGGGGGAGGGGGATGAGGTGGGAGGTGGGAGGAGAGGGGGGGAAGGAGCGAGGGGGGAAAGAGGGGAGGGGGAGTGGGGGGAAGAGTGGAAGGGGGAGTGGGGGAGGAAGGTGCTGCACCAATACAGGAGTGGTTTGGGCCCAACTTGGTCTAGTCATTTTGAATTCTGACTTTGCATATGTCTGCTTGACTATGTTGATTTATCTGATTTTTTTCCCTTCAGTTTCCTTTGGTCTATATATTGGATCCCAAATGTATTCATTATTTAGAATTTCATTTTCGTGCTTGGCTCTGTTATTGTTGGATGTCGATTGCATTTCTCTTGTCTCCCCAAACATTCCGCCAACAAATTCCTTAGACAGTTTTGGGGGCGATCTCCAATGGGCTTGTAATTGAAACTTAATAAGCATCACCATGTTGTATAATTATAACTTAATAAGTTTGGCAATTGGATTCTTCCCTCAACTCAGGCATTCAGTAATTCAAATTTCTAAAAGGACTGTATTCAAATAAAACATGCATCAAGATTTTTCCTGTATATGTATATGTTCATTTTCAGCCAGGAAAATATGAACTGCAATTGCAAATTAACCATAGGGTATGTGATCTTCGCAAACACAGGCCAGGGTTGCACAGCTATTCTCAATAGACAATAGGTAGATTGTTCAAATCATTCAAGTTGCTGGGCTGCCAGTCATTGTCCACATGCTTCCAGTGTGGCTTCTGGCACAGTTTTGCACTGGAAGCCTGGTTCCCATCATTTCAGCACAAGGGCTGCTTCAGCATAAGCATCCCTCTGCACTCAGAATGGCTTTTTACAGCTATTGAGACCCAAAACAAAGGCTCACAGGTCGTCATAGCCTTCAAAGAATTTTGAATGTTTGTGAAAAAAAGCAGATAAATCAACATAGCCAAGCAAACATATGCAAAGTCAGAATGAGAAAAGACGTGGTCCATTAATCCTTGCCCTTTGCAGAAATCAACTT
>NC_135957.1:56621879-56627879 GCF_053455715.1 Rhinoraja longicauda | reverse complement strand
CCCAAACCACCCCCTGCCCAGGATCCTTCCCCTGCAACCGCAGGAGATGCAACACATGTCCCTATACCTCCTCCCTTGACTCTGCCCAGGGACCCCGACAGTCCTTTGAAATTGGGCAGAGGTTGACTTGCATCTCCTCCAACTTCATCTACTGTATCCTTTGTTCAAGGTGTGGACTTTTATACATCAGCGAGACCAAACGCAGACTGGGTGATCATTCCGCGTGTCTATTTTGTGTCTATCTTCGGTTTAAACCAGCATCTGCAGGTACTTCCTACATATAATTACAGCCCTATGAGTTTAACATCAGGGGTGGAAGTTATTGGGAAAACTTCTAAGGCTTAACCTACACTAGAGAAAGTAAGGTTTAATCAGAGATAGTTAGTATGGTTTTTTAGTAAAGATCTTGTCTGATATCAAACTAATTCTTTTTTTTTCATAGAAACTATGAGCACTAGATTTTGTTAAGGGTAGTGTATTTTCCATGGTCAATATGGAGTTCAGCAAGGCCTTTGACAAGGTCCTTCATGCAAGCATGGTCCAAAATGAGAAAGCCTGTGGGATCCAAGTGTAAGTTGGCAAATTGAATCCAAAATTGAAAACACAATGTGATGGGGAAATGTTTTTATTTGTTAGAAGCCTGTGACAAATGGGACCTGTGAAGTTTGTTATATTTAAGAATTATGTGAATTTAAAAAGCGTGATTGGTACATTCATGATGACATACAAATTGGTAGTGCTGTTATTTGTGAGGAGGACTGTCATAGGCTTTGGAATGATATTGATGGTACGGGAAAAGCGATGCCGAATGGAGTTTAATCCTGATCCGTATGAGATTATGTATTTTGGGAGGACTAAAATTGCCTGGGCATAGGTCATAAGGTCATAAGTGATAGAAACAGAATTAGGCCATTCAGCCCATCAAGTCTACTCCGCCATTCAATCATGGCTGATCTATCTCTCCCTCCTAGCCCCTTTCTCCTGCCTTCTCCCCATAACCCTTGACACCCATACTATTCCAGAATCTATCTATCTCTGTTAAAAATATCCATTGACGGCCTCCACTGCCTTATGTGGCAAAGAATTCCACAGATTCACCACCCTCTCACTAAAGAAATTCCTCCTCATCTCCTTCTTAAAGGAACATCCTTTAATTCCAATGCTATGACCTCTAGTCCTAGACTCCCGCTAGTAGAAACATCTTCTCTACATCCACTCTATCCATGCCTTTCACTATTTGATAAGTTTCAATGAGGTTCCCCCTCATCCTTCTAAACTCCAGTGAGTGCAGGCCCAGTGCCGTCAAAAAAGATAAATGATAGAGCTTGATGATGTATTGAAGTAGAGAAGAACCTTGGTGAACGAGTCCAAGGGTCTCCTAAGATGGAAGATAAAGTAGAAAAGGTAGTTAAGAGGCCCTTTGGAATTCTTGCCAGAGCTAGGCTACAAGAGCAAGAGGTGATAACATAACAATACAAAATATTGGTTAGACCATAGTTGGAGTACTGTGTGCAATTCTGATTGCCACATTATTAATTGCAGGAATTACTCGCATTGGAGAGGTTGTCAAGGACATTTACCAGGATGTTGCTTGGGATGGAACATTTCAGTCAGGAAGATAAACTGGAAAGGTTGGGTTTGCTTTACATGCAGTAGAGGAGCTGAGAATGAATCTGATGGAGGTATACGAAATTATGATGGGCATAGATAGGGTAGATAGTAGAAGACTTTTCCAATAACAGGGGTGTCTAAAACCTGAAGGCAAAGGGCACAGGTTAAAGATAAGGGATGGGAGATTTAGGAGAGGACTCAAGGAAGATTTTATTTTTCCTGTTAGAGCATGGTTGGAATTTGGAATGCACACAGTGTCAAGTGGACAAGGAAGATACTGCCATAATATTGAATTATCTAAATGGGCAAAGAAATGAAAGGGTACAGGTCACGTGCTGGAAAATAGGATTAGTATAGATGGATGCTTTATTGAGATGAGGACATGGTGAGCTGAAGAGCTTTTTCCTATATTTGATTACTTTGATTCAGTGATGATTAGTGGACAGTACAAGTGATACCACAAAGATCCATTAGAAATTTGGAACAAATTTTGTAGGAAACTGACGGTTTGTTCTCTTCCTATCAGATTGTGGGAGATGCCAGCAAAGTCACAATTATTGTTCATCTGTGGAACGTCAACATTATACGAGGTCTTTGGTTAATTACTGAAGTATTTTTTGTGTCTAATTATGCCTCATAGCAGTCGTGTGTAGGAAACTACACAATTTAGAGTATTGTGTTCAGTTCTGGGCGCCACGTTGTAGGAAAAATGTTGTCAAGCTGGAATGGGTACAGAGAAGATTTATAAGGCTGTTGCCAGGGCTCGAGGGTCTGAGCTATAGGGAGAGGTTGAGTAGGCTGGGACTCTATTCCCTGGCATGCAGGAGGATGATGGGTGATTTTATTGAGGTGTATAAAATCATGAGAATAGATCGGGTAGTTGCACAGAGTCTCTTGCCCAGAGTAGGTAAATCGAGGACCAGAGGACCTAGGTTTAAGGTGAAGGGGAAAAGATTTAATAGGAATCTGAGGGGTAACTTTTTCACACAAAGGGTGGTGGTGTATGGAACAAGCTGCCAGAGGAAGTAGTTGAGGCTGGGATTGTCCCAACATTTAAGAAACAGTTTGACAGGTACATGGATAGGACAGGTTTGGAGGGATTGGACCAAATGCAGGCAGGTGGGACTAGTGTAGCTGGGACATGCTGGCCGGTGTGGGGAAGTTGAGCTGAGGGGTCTGTTTCCAAACTGTATCACTCTATGACTCTAACTGCAAGTTTTTAAGTGCACAGCAATGATGGAAAACAAATACCTTGTATTTGTCACAGTGAAAAGCTGAAGCAGTCAGCAAGTTGTGTCACTTGCTGAAGAGGACCCTACACTTGATGCAAAATTGGCTGCCAATGAATTGTAAAGGACCTATAGCACTGAATGTATACAACACATTGCAGGAATACACCAGAGATTTGGCAGGAATCAGTTGCTAGGCAACAAAACTGCAGAAATCCTGATGTTATTGAACCTCGATTAGAAGGTACAGCAGTTCATTTTCTTCAGTAATCAACAACAGCAATGGAACTCAGTTCCCATCAGCTGACTCACTTAGTTAACTACAAGGCATTAATGACAACTTATGCAACTGGTTATATTATTTTTGGAATCCAGTTTTAAAAGATGAAACATAAAACAATATAGCACAAGAACATGAGTTTCGGGCATTGGCCCACTAAGTCTGCACCACCGATGAAGCCAATGATTCCCCCTCTCATTATCAGTTAGGCCCAATAATACTTGACACTCCAACCCTGAGGAAACAATTCTGACTATCTACCCCTTCTATGCCTCTCATGGTTTTATTAATTTACATCAGGTCGTGCATGCATAGTTATGCCTGCCTTTATAATATGCTAGTAAATTGTGGCTAGAAACTCAAAATTGTGGCACCATACTGCAGCTAGAAGTCACAAAGGACAGTCAAATGTAACCAAGCTTTTTGTGGGTGAAGATCACATGTATGGCCTATTCAGGTTTTGTCCCACAATAAAATCCCACAGGGGCTTCCAAAATTGTCCTCCTACAAGATCTTCCGGAACCTTCTGAACATGGGGGAACTTAGCTTGCCTCCTACATCTTTCCTCCATCTTGAAGAGAAGACAAAAACATGTCCAGGACTGGAGAATGGTCTGACCCTAAAGTGTCCCTAAACATATCCTGCAGACATGCTGCCTGACCCGCTGAATTACTCCAACATTTTGCTGTGATTTTCTCCACACAGATTAAGGACTTGTTTAAGATGTAAACTGCGATGGCCCCTAATGTGAACGGTGGCACAGTGGCGCAGCGATAGAGTTGCTGCCTTACAGCGCCAGAGACCCGAATTAAATCCTGATTCAGGGTGCTATCTGAACATAGTTTGTATGTTCTCCTGTGACCATATGGGTTTTATCTGGTTGCTTCGGTTTTCTCCCTCACTCCAAAGTTGTGTAGGTTTGTGGGTTAATTGGTTTCTGTAAATTGTAAATTGTCCCTCGTGTGTAGGATGGTGCTAGTGTGTGGGGTGATTGTTGGTCGGCACGGACTCGGAGGACCGAAGGGCATGTTTCCATGTTGTACCTCTAAAGTCTAAAGACAGATTTTGCTAGCAGCTTGTTGCAGGGTGATGTGGAAGGTCTGCATCTACATGCAAATCAAACCAAGTACAGATTCCAGATTTCCTTCCTTGGTGGACATTAGTAGACAAGGTGTTTTTTGTCGCAATAATCTATCAAGTTCATAGTCACCAATATTGAATTCCATAAGTAGTTAATTAATTGAATTTCAATTCCCCATCCACTGTGAAGGGGTTTCAAAAATCACCACTCCAAATGAATGGTGCAGACTGCAAGTCCAATAATTTAACCATAATGCTACTGTACCCTACTCATTCTAAAGTGGTCTCAAGGGGCAATTAGAGATGGATGATAAATGCCAGCTTTGCCAAGTAACATCCATCTTTCATGAATAAACCGAAAAGAAGCTCAAAAATGTTCAATTAATCCAAACTCCACTACATAATCTTCAGCACTGCATGCAGAGCTGGCTTGATATAGTTCCAGCTTCTGCAACAAATCATCCCCAAAACCACAAAAAAAACCTTTGATGAAAATGTGCCAATGCACAAAGGAATTTATTCCAACTGTAGAGAAACAGATTTCCTGTTCTGAGCAAGAGCAGCATTCATTGAGTTTGTGCGCATTGTCTTACAGCTGTTCCCGGTTTGATTTGCTTGCTGGGCATCTTGTCAGTGGTCAAGGTCTCTCCAAAAGAACAACAGGAAAACCTTACACAAGGCAGGACCTTCAGTCATATCCTCCCAGAAGAAGGAAACAAAACTGTAATCTGTCTTGCATGCCTATACGCCTCGACAGAGCCAGCCAGCAAGAAACTTGTGCACTGGAGAAGGAAAAACAATTATACACAACTTAAATCATTTCTGGCCTCACTTGCAAAGGATATCCTGATAATTTTTTTAAAAACTTTTATTTTGAGGATGAGCAAGCAGTTGAGCAAACGTCAGAATGTTTTATTTGTTTGTGTTGCACAGGTAATGAAACATGTGGTGTGAATAAATAAAGGAACTGTCGCAACTCTTTTCACGGATTGCATCAGGAGGCAGTTGGCATCAAATATCACAAGACTAAATCTATTCCGTTCAAGTGGTCAAAGCCACTTTAGACAATGCCTCGGACTAAATCAAACTATGGGATCCTCTCCATTTCAGAGGCCTAAATTAACATGTTCATAGGTTACTATGTACGGACTAACTCTTAACCAAGTGAGACATGTGTTCAGCAAATTGCTTCCTCACCCTTGGTATAGGATGTGAGATGAGATATGAATTCAATAAACAATGATAATAGTGGGTGCTATTTTCAGTGCTATATTCACAAACATATTTTTCTTTATTGTTTGGTTAAAGTATTACAATTATTCATTAACATATTTGAGTCAGATAGTTGTGGATTCATGTTACAGTCTACAAAACTGCATTTTAACTGAAGGAAATGCCGTAATGTCAGTATTACTGCTTTTCAAATAGAATGGAAAATCAACCCTTTGTCTGTCTTCCAAGTTAGATTTAAAAGACCTCAAGAAACTACTTCAACATGAAGTGGCACGGTGATGCAGTGGTAGAGCTGTTGCCTTACAGTGCCAGAGACCCGGGTTTGATCCTGACAATGCTTACCTCTCTTTGCGGAGTTTGTACATTCTCCGCGTGATTTGTGTGGGTTTTCTCCGTGATCTTCGGTTTCCTCCTACCCTCCAAAGACGTACAGGTTTGTAGGTTAATTTGCTTTGTATAATTGTAAATGATCCTTAGTGTGTGTAGGACAGTTTTAATGTGCGGGAATCGCTGGACAGAACGGACTCGGTGGGCTGAAGGGCCTGTTTCCACGCCATATCTCTAAAA
>NC_135957.1:56609379-56621379 GCF_053455715.1 Rhinoraja longicauda | reverse complement strand
AATTTTACCATTAGCTTCCACCCTGCCCTTAAAGTCACTTAGACTATCTCTGACAACTCTCTCCCCTTTCTTGATCTCTCTGTCTCCATCACAGGGGACAAACTATAATCTACTACAAACTTACCACTCCCTCACGGTTACTTGGACTACATTTCTATGCACCCATTTGAGATGTCCTCTTTCTTTAGTAAACATGGTTCACCCGCCTGCTGTCAGAGATAGATCCCTTATCTGCACCTCCATTGTGTCTCATAGTTCTCCTCGTGCACCCCCTCCCCTTAGACAGAACAAGGTTAGAGTTCCTCTAGCCCTTACCTTTTACACCACCACCCTCTACATCCAAAACATCATCCTCTGATATTTCCAACACGATCCTACCACCAGTCATACCTTCCCATGCCCATCCCCATCACTTTCCACCTTCCGCAGTGACCCCTTCTTTTGCAATTCCCTGGTTTACTACTTCCTTCCCAACCAAACCATCTAGTCCACAGATACTTTCCCCTGCAACCACGGGAGATGTAACATCTGTCCCTATACCTCCTCCCATACCTCCATTCATGGACCCCAGCAGTCCTTCTAGGTTTAACAGAGGTTCACATGCACCATCGAACCTTAACTACTGCATCTGGTGTTCCTGATGTGGCCTCCTATACATCAGAGTGACCAAAGATAGACTCAGCAACCGTTTCACTGAATAATTGCATGCAATCCGTCAAGGCCTCCTGGTTCTCCTGGTTGCTAACCATTTTAATTCCTCTTCTCATAGCATACTGACTGTTTTGTCTTGAACCTCCTCCATTGCCAGAGTGAGGCCACATGCAAACTGGAGGAGTAGCACCTCATATTCCGCTTGGGTACCTTACAACTCAATGGTTTA
This sequence comes from Rhinoraja longicauda, assembly GCF_053455715.1. Lineage (NCBI taxonomy): Eukaryota > Metazoa > Chordata > Chondrichthyes > Rajiformes > Arhynchobatidae > Rhinoraja > Rhinoraja longicauda. Next base: position 56,620,499 of record NC_135957.1, on the reverse strand, counting down.
AATGTAAAATTCTCCAATTTTATGTCATCACAAAGCCCCAACCCACTTCTTCCCACACCCCTTTTTTCACCCACCACAACCTCCATCTCTCTCTCCTTGGCCCCACCTGGAGACATCTACTTCTCACCTCCCCCTACCCTTCTACCATTATTTATTCCTCTAACTTCACAATTCCACAACTTTTCAATCCTTTTGTCTCACACCTTATATCTTTTCATCTCTGGCCTTTGTCCAACCATCTGCCTCTCAAACTCCCACTCACTTGTATCCACCTATTTTCTGCCAGGCTTTGCCCCCCTTCTCCTGCCTTCCTTCTTTCTCCCCCCTCCCGCAATCCATTTGAAGATGTGTTCCGACCGAAAGGTCCTCCAGAGATGCTGCCTGACCGGCTGAGTTACTCTTGCTCTTTTCCTCTGCATCCCCTTTTTTATACAGATGTTATTTGCATTTTAATCTCTCGTGACGTTAACTGATTGCCTTGCCTTGGTATTAATCTGGGAAAATAAATCAACTTTGAATTCACAAGAGTAAAATGCTTGCTCTGTGCGCATGGCTCTAGCTTCATAAATTATCGCTCGTGATTGAGTGTGTAGCATTCAAAGAGTGTTCTCAAAGCCAGCCAAGTGAGACTGGGACGATCTTCACAAGAACACTCCAACAGTCACTGGTCAACTCAACCAGCTAGCGGTGCACTGGGAAGATATATTTTCATAAGTGAAAGGAGTAGAATTAGGCCATTTGGCCGGGGCTCACGTTGTCGACCTCCCCGTGGGGAGCCCTGTCAACTGACCTCAGTCAGGCGAACGACAACAAACAGAGACAGCAGAAGCAGAAGCAGCTTCATAACTTCTGCTGACTCAAACGCAAGAAGAAGAAGGCCATTTGGCCCATCAGGTCTACGCTACCATTCAATCATGGCAGATCTATCTCTCCCTCCTAACCCCATTCTCCTGCCTTCTCCTCACAACCGTCAGAGATACTAATCAAAAATCTAGCTTTCTCTGCCTTAAAAATATCCACTGGCTTTGCCTCCACTGTCTTCTGTGGCAGAGTTCCACAGCTTCACCATCCTCTGACTAAAGAAATTCCTCCTCACAAAAACAAATTTTGTATTTCATTAACTGTTAAAAATGTTGTTGAAATATAATACTTTGCGAGATAAAATCAGCATTCCAGCAATCCCAAAAGAAACATAGAATTTAAGAAGAGCAAATCAATAAATTGACTTTATAATATTATAGCTATACAGTATTCCCATGCTCCTTTTAATTACAGGTCTCAGCAGGAACTGTAGGATCTATATGTGGGAGTAAGAAAGATTATGATAATGTCAACATCTGCAAAATATGATGCAGATTGTTAATGGCTGTAGATAGGATCAGGGCTGGTGCTTCCATTTATTTATAATAATGGGGATTAAAATTTAAAAGCCTTTTCTTGCCATTTCATTTAATGTAATGGGAAGATGAAGTTCAGGGATTAAATAGTGAATGGAATATGGGAATATTGGTATTATTGTAAAAACAAAATTGTGAAGAATTGTACATTAGAGAGATAACTAGCTGGGTGTCTGGAGTTTAAATACGTCCCAGTCTACCCAACGTGCATGATAAAATGTTTCATAAGGATAACAATACAATACAATACAATACAATACAATATATCTTTATTGTCATTGTACCCAGGGGTACAACGAGATTGGGAATGCGCCTCCCATACGATGCAATAATTTAGGTAATTTAGACAGCAGCAACCCAACGAAACGAACAGTTGTAACAGTTTTGGACAGGGTAAAGTGCAAGTTGATCTATGCGTTGTGGCCATCCGGCTCAGCAGGACCAGTTCATAGCAGCTATGGCCCTGGGGATGAAGCTGTTCCTGAGTCTGGAGGTGCGGGCATAGAAGGCCTTGTATCGTCTGCCCGATGGGAGGAGTTCGAACAGACTGTTGCAGGGGTGTGAAGAGTCTTTGTGGATGCTGGTGGCTTTTCTGAGGCATCGTGTGTTGTAGATGCCCTCCAAGTCTGGTAGCTGTGTTCCGATGGCCCTCTGAGCTCTATGGACTACCCGCTGTAGAGCTTTCCTTTGTGCCTCCGTGCAGCTGAGGTACCACACAGGGATTCCATGCGTTAGGATGCTCTCTATGGTGCAGCGGTAGACAACAACTGAAAGACAACAAAAATAACTTTTATTGTTCTTTTACTGTGCAAGGTTCCATTGCATGCTGCTTTATTTTTCCGCTTGCTCCAGAGGGTCCTATTGTAGCAGTCTTGAAAAGATTGATGAGACATGCAGTGAAATCATCTTAAAGTCTAGTGTATGCACAATGCATTTCTCCTTCCTTGACTGGTTGGTTCATGAAGGCGTTCTGAAGAGGCTAGGCTGAAGTCTCCCTAATGATTGTATTCCAATTTCTTTCTCCAACTAATTACACACATTTTACTTGAAATTTGCATCATCTCTCAATAGATCTGTAAGCAAACCCCTGGGTAAATATTTTGTTCTGGCTAAGAACCTTTCTCTCTGCACGTAACTGTTGCTAGTCAGAATGCTACACATGAGCTAATTTTAAAAATCAAAGCTGCTGTGAATGTTGCTGCTTTGTGCGGAGGTGTAGCAGGATCTGTGAGGTTAAGATCACCATAGATACTGAAGGGGTGTTATCAGGACGTAATTATAAATATCACTTTGCAGGGCAGAATTAGAAGAAATCCTTAATATTAGCTTCATTATTGTGGATTAGAGCTTCACCTTTGAATGTTAAATAATTCCCGTTAATAAGATGAATGAAATAATGAGTGCAGGCAACCACATGTAATAAGTCCACATGCTCAGTTCTCCTGATTTGTTAGCTTTGTTAGAAACACCATCACTGTTTGTACCAAAAAAAAGTCTTGCAATTAAACAATGGTGCTTTCAAGAATCGGTATATCTCAGTCATACAAAACATTCTTTATTTCTCTGACTTCAAAAGCATAGCCAACTTTAAACTCTAGGTTAAATGCTTTACCTTTTACCGTATACGTGCTTTATTCCCCTGTCTATATGTATTGTACTGTATTGTACTGTCTAATTGTATTGTACTGTATCGTATTGTACTGCACTGTCATCCCCTGTCTATATGTTTTGCATTTGTATTGCACTATGGCCCCTGGAGACACTCTGTTTCGTCCCATTTGTTGCATGATCTGTGAGGAGTGGAATGAGAAATAAACATCATCATCATTATTATTATTATTATTATTATTATTATTATTATTATTATTATTATTATTACTACTACTACTACTACTACTACTACTACTACTACTACTACTACTACTACTACTACTACTACTACTACTACTACTACTACTACTACTACTGCATAAAACAAAGGTTAGGCCATAACTAGACCACAGTATGCTTTTCTGGTTAATCCATTTCAAGGGGAAATCTGATTGGAGTAGAGGATTCAGAAAAGATTTATATGAATATTGTCTGAGCTGGAGAATTTTGGTTATGAGGAGCAACTTTCCATGGAACAATGGAGTCTGCAAGGAGATTTACTTGAGATATATGAATTTATGGGAGGTCTCATGATGCAGAAGAAAGACTGATTTCCCTAAACAAGGATATTGATATTAATGGATAGACATGTAAATTAATTGGAAGAAGGATTTCTGGGGAGTTGAGGTAAATCTTTCACCCAGTGTGGTGGAGATAAAGTCATAGAGGGATATAGAAGGGAAACTTCTTTCAGCGCATTGCCTTCACCCTGGCTTTCAACCACCTATTTGCTCTAATTGCCTATTAATCCTTTTTTTTGTTTTCTCTAAATCCTCATCAACTCTGATGGCTTACATTTGAACTATGGAAACCTGATGCAACGGTCTCACATCCTGTACGGACCACCTGGCTAGAGTTTTTGCGAATATCTTCAATCTCTCACTCCTATGGTCTGAGCTCCCTAACTGCTTTAAACGGACATCCATAATACTGGTGCCAAGCAGAGCAAGGTGACATACCTCAATGATTACTGAATGGTGGTATGCATATCCATTGTGATGCAGTGAGTTGAGAGGTTGGTTATGTCACAAATCAACTCCTGCCTCAGTATGACTTGGAGGCTACAAGTTGCCTATCACCACAACAGATGGACAGTGGACACGATCTTGCTGCACTGGTCCACTTGGATAATAGGAGCACGTACATCCAGCTGTGGTACATTGTCTGAAGAAGGGTCTCGACCCGAAACATCGGCCATTCCTTCTATCTAAATATGCTGCCTGTCCCTCTGAGTTACTCCAGCATTTTGTGTCCATCTGCGGTTCATTGACTACAGCTTGGCATTCAACACCATCATTCCTTCCAATATCATCGTCAGTCTACTTGCTTCATTGAACTGAACACCTTCTACTTGCTGGTCATCAGCACATGGGTATCTCAGTATTATGTTCTCATAGCCCTGTCTACTCGCTCTATACCCATGACTGTGCAGCTGGACATAGCTCCACCATCAACTTTAAAGTTGCCAATGATACTACCGTTATTGGACGAATAATGGGAATCAATGAATCAGAGTACAGGAGGGAGATTTTTGATCTAGTTGAATGGTGCCAGAACAACAATCTGTCTAAACATTAGCATGTCCATGGAACTGATTGTTGACTTCATGTAGGGAAAGCCAAGGAACTATGCACCTGTCTTAATTGGCAGGACGACTGTGGAGAGAGTTACCAGCTTAGGTTCTTAGGTATCTCTGTTCTGATCTCTGATAACCTGTTCCTAAGCTCATTGCATTGTTGCAATCATGAGGAAAGCTCAACAATACCCCTACTTCCTCAAACATTGAGGAGATTCAGTATGACACCGAATACTCGATTGAACTCCTCCAAGAAAACATACTAACTGGTTGCATCATGGCCTGGCTTGGAAACATGAACGCTCAGGAACGAAGGAGGCTGCAGTAAACAGTGGACATTATCCAGCCCATTACAAGTATTGGCCTCCCTGCCATGAAAGAGATCTCCAGGAAGAGGTGCTCAAGAAGACAGCTAACTTCATCAAAGACCCACATCACCCTGAGTACACTCGCATCTCACTGCTACCATTGGGAAGAAGGTACAGGAACCTGAGAACTGTTACATCCAGTTCAAGATAGCTTCCTCCCATGAGTTATAATGTTCTTGAATCTTCCTACATATTCCTAACCACAATCCTATCTCAGCATGAACCACTGCTGACTTTTCACTACACTAATTACTCAAAATATTTTAGGTTTGCACTATGGTCTGGTTTACTTGCAATAACTGATAATTTATTGCTTTTTTTTGTTGTTGGTGTTAACGTTTATGTGCCTGTAAAGCTGCAGGGAGCAAGAATTTCATTGCTTTGCATCATATGCAAGAGTGTTTAGGACAAATAAACGCTCTTTGCTTGAACTGCCCAGATTTCAGCATTTGCCTATAAACTCGAAGCAATTTACAGTGGCCTATTAACCCACCAATCCACGTATGTTTGGGATGTGGAAGGGAGCCCACACTGTTATAGGAAAAACATCCAAACTCCACATAGAGAGTACCTAAGATCAAGATTGAACCCGAGTCTCAGGAACTCTGGAGGCCACTGTTTTACGCGTTGTGCCATTGTGCTGAGCTGGATCTTGGATTTATTAAATAAATTGGTGCTGAAGTAAATATCCTCAGTTAAAAATAAACACTTGATAATCTGAACTTCACAGCATGGTTTGGGAACAGCTCCATCCAAGACCACAAGAAATCGCAGAGAATGTGGACTCAGCCCAGACCATCAGAGGAACCAACCTCCCTTCCATTGACTTATTTACTCTTCACGCTGCCTTGGCAAGGCCACCAGCATAATCAAGGATGAGTCTCACCGCGGACACTCCCACTTCTCTCTTCTCCCATCAGGTAAACGGAACAGAAGTGTGAAAACACATTCCTCCGGATTCAGGAACAGTTTATTGCCAGATGTTATCAGGCAACTGACCATCCTATCACCAACTAGAGAGCATTCCTGAGCTACCATCATTTGAGACCCTCGGACTATCTATGATCAGATGTTACTAGACTTTATCTTGCACTAACATTATTCCCTTTATCCTATATCTGTACACTGTGGACAGCTTGATTGTAATCATGTATAGTCTTTCTGCTGACTGGATGGCACACAACCAGAATATTTTTCATTGTACCTCAGTACATGTGACAATAAAATAAAATTAAAATTTTAAAAATTCAAAATTCAACCTAATCAGATATATCCGAGGACATTGTGGGAAACTAGAGAGGAAATTGCTGGAGCCCTGGTTGAAATTTACAAGCCGTCTTTGAATCCAAGAGAGATGCTGGAAGACTGGAGGGTGGCAAATGTTATGCCTCTTTTCAAGAAGGGCTGCAGGGAAATGCTGGGAACTATAGGCCAGTGGGCTTATCATCTGTAGTTGGAACGTTACTAGAGAGTATTCTGAGGGATAGGATATACAGACATTTAGGCAGACAAGGGGTGATTATGGATAGTCAGCATGGGTTTGTGCGTGGGAGGTCGTGTCTCACAAATCTGATTGAGTTTTTTGAAGATGTTACCAAAAAGGTCGATGAGGGCAGAGTTGTAGATGTTGTGTATATGGACTTCAACAAAGCATTCGACAAGGTTCCGCATGGTGGGTTGCTCTGGAATGTTAGATCGCATGGGATCCAAAGAGAGATAGCAGAATGGATAGAAAATTGGCTTCATGGAAGGAAGCAGAGGGTGATGGTGGAAGGTTGCTTCTCGGATTGGAGGCCGGTAACAGGTGTGTGCCTCAGGGTTCGGTGCTGGGCCCGTTACTGTTTGTCATCTACATCAATGATTTGAGTGTGGACATACACGGCTAGATTAGCAAGTTTGCGGAGGAAACAAAAGTGGGATGTTTTACAGATGGTGAAGATGGTTGTGAAAAATTGCAGCAGGATTGACTGGCCAAGTGGGCTGAGGAATGGCTAATAGAATTGAATACAGAGAAATGTGAGGTGTTGCACATTGGGATGTCTAACATGGGCAGGACCTACACAATGAATGGTAGGGCTCTGGGTAGTGTTGTAGAGCAGAGGGATCTAGGAGTGTGGGCGAATGGTTCCTTGAATTTGGAGTCGCAGGTAGATAGGGTGGTCAATAAGGTGTTTGGCACATTGGCCTTTGTCAGTCAGAGTATTGAATATAGAAGTTGGGAGATCATGTTGCAGTTATACAAGATGTTAGTGAGGGTGCTGGAGCCCTGGGGTGGGTGCTGCTTTATGTCCTCATCGTCCACCCTGGGTAGTTCTACAGAACTGGCAACATTTGCAGCAAAGCATCAACTACGGTACTCTGAAGCACCAAATGCCACTTTTGACTGTTGCATTCACATTGAACAGTGAATGTCAGTCACGTTGAACAGTGGGGGGAAAGGGGGTGGGGATGGGAGTGAGGAATTTGATGATACTGTAATTGCATCATTTGCATAGTTAGGGCAAAGGACAAAGGACATTACGAGGATGTTGCGAGGACGAGAGGGTGTGAGCTATAGAGAAAGGTTTGAGTAGGCTGGGAGTCTATTCCTTGGAGCGCAGGAGGAGGAGGGGGTGATCTTATTGAGGTGTACAAAATCATGAGAGGAATAGATCAGGTAGATGCACAGAGTCTCTTGCCCAGAGTAGGTGAATCGAGGACCAAAGGACATATGTTTAAGGTGAAGGGGAAAAGACTTAATAGGAATCTGAGGGGTAACATTTTCACACAAAGAGTGGTGAGTGTAGAGAACAAGCTGCCAGAGGAGGTAATTGAGGCAGGAACTATCCCAACATTTAATAAACCTTTAGACAGGTACATGGATAGGACAGGTTTGGAGGGCTATGGACCAAACGTGGGCAGGTGGGACTAGTGTAGCTGGGACATGTTGGTTGGTGTGGGCAAGTTGGGCCGAAGGGCCTGTTTCCACACTGTGTCACCCTATGACTCCGTGACTCTATGAGAGTCCAAAAGCTGGGAACTGAGAATGGCTAAGTAGCTCTTTTGTGTGGGCATGGACACAATGGGCTAACTGGTCTCTCTGTACAATTTATTGCTCTGAATCCATGAGTTGATTGTAATCCAACACAGTAACTGGTGTCACATTAATTCTACCTCATAGACCATTATAACATGGAACATAATTATTGAGCCAACAACATCAATATTTAAATATTACTGTCATTATGTTAATGAAGAATTTGATTTTAATACGTATGAGGCCTATCGCGCTATGGAATTATATCTCCTGAATCAAAGGTTCAAACAGAGATACAAATTACCTCATGCTATTTATCACAAAGCACACAATGGCACAATATGAGCAGTGAGCTTGAGTGGTGATTGCAAATGACCTTGTGGCACTGAATCATGGATATACATGGGCTTCACAGTGAGTCTTTTGTGAAAAGCTCTACATCATAATCTTGGCATTTAACCACAAAATTTTAAAATAAAGGTCAACTAGATAGAACACAAGACCAAAGTCCCGACCTTCACCCTGCCCTGTTGCCACAGAACTGAGTCAATCGGTTTAGAAAGAACATAACAATTCTTATAAGATTCTGTCGTGTACTGCTGTCATTTATTATGTCCACTCACTTAGTCTCGTAAGCAATGGTTTTGAGTGAAGGTGCACAAAAGTTGTCCAGATGTATCTAACAAAAGAAAGAATAGTAGTTGTGGAAAATAGCACATTTTCTTCTTGTTTCTTTTGAATTATTAAAGCCTTACCACAATCTTCAAAAGTGATGTATTCTCTGTAAATTTTCAACTTTGATTAGTCCCATTTTATTACATCCATTGTACCACTGGAGATGTTTTGACAGCAGAATTAGAAAAGGGGAGCATAAGCTTAATTCCTCTCTTCACTTTGCCTTTAAGCAACTTTGTAATACCTCCATTTTTTACTGTAAACTATATGCTATTTTACAATAAACAGCAGAATAAAAATATTCCTACTAGAATACAGGACATAGAACATGGAAATGTACAGCACAGGAATATAACCTTCAGCCCATGATGTTTGTGCTGAACATGATGCCAAAATAAATTCATCTCATCTGCCAGTAGGTAATCCATATCCCTCTATTCCCTGCATATCTATGTGTCTGTCTAAAAGCCTCATAAATGCCTCTTTTGTATCTGACTCAACCACTATCCCCACACACGTTTCAGGCATTACCATCCACTGTGTAAAAAAATTGCCCTGCACATCTCCTTGTTCACGCACGACTGTACTGCTAAGCACAGCTCAAACAGCATCCTAAAGTTTGCTGACGACACGACCATCTTGGGCCTCATCACAGACAACAATGAGACGGCCTACAGAGAGGAGGTAAAGGCACTAAACAGCTGGTGCCAGGAAAATACCGCGGCACGGTAGCGCAGCGGTAGAGTTGCTGCTTTACAGCGAATGCAGCGCCGGAGACTCAGGTTCGATCCTGACTACGGGTGCTGCACTGTAAGGAGTTTGTACGTTCTCCCCGTGACCTGCGTGGGTTTTCTCTGAGATCTTCGGTTTCCTCCCACACTCCAAAGACGTACAGGTATGTAGGTTAATTGGCTGGGTAAATGTAAAAAAAATTGTCCCTAGTGGGTATAGGATAGTGTTAATGTGCGGGGATCACTGGGCGGCACCGACTTGGAGGGCCGAAAAGGCCTGTTTCCGGCTGTATATATATGATATGATATGATATGATATGATATGTCAGCAAAACTAAAGAGATGATCGTGGACTACAGGAGACAGCGGGGGAGTGGACACCTCCCCATCCACATCAGTGATGCTGAGGTTGAAAGGGTCAGCAGCTTTAAGTTCCTCGGTGTGTACATCACTGAGGACCTTTCCTGGACACTGCACACGGACACAATAACAAAGAAGGCCCGCCAGCGGCTCTTTTTCCTGAGAAGACTGAGGAAGTTTGGCATGAACGCCAGCATCCTCACAAACTTCTACAGATGCACCATCGAGAGCCTGCTGACGGGCTGCATTACAGTCTGGTACGGGAACTGTTCGGCCCACAGCCACAAATCACTACAGAGAGTGGTGAAGACGGCACAGCACATCACTGGCAACTGTCTCCCGGCAATTCAGGACATTTTCTACCGGTGGTGCCTGCGGAAGGCACGCAGCATCATCAAGGACCACAGCCACCCAGCACGCAGGCTGTTCTCCTTGTTACCGTGAGGCAGACAATACAGGAGTATGGCTGCGCGTACCACCAGACTTAAGAACAGTTTCTACCATCAGGCCATCAGGCTTCTGAACTCATAAACACATTTCAAATCATATATGTTGATTATTTTTAATATTGTCTTTTAAACTATTTTTTATATTGTCTTTTTACCGTACTAATGTCAGTTTTATCTTATTTATCCTTGGAATATTACTGCTGAGGTTACCCGTTGTCCTGTCAAATACATTTCATTGTACCGTTGACCCTGTGCCAACCTATATATGACAAATATTTTTTTTTATTATTATTTAAACTTTGTCCCTCTCATCTTAAAGCTTTCCCCTTTAGTCTTTGACATTTCCAACCTGGGAAAAAAGGTTCTAAATGTCTACTCTATTTACTTTATTTCTGTGCCTCCCATAATTTTAAATACTTCTATCTGGTCTCATCTCAACATCTGGCATTAAAAAAGTAAAACAATCTACAGTGCATTCAGAAAGTATTCAGACCCCTTCACTTTTTCCACATTTTGTTACGTTATAGCCGTATTTTAAAAAGTATTTAAAAATATATATTTTATCATCAATCTACTCACAATACCCCATAATACAAAAGTGAAAATAGGTGTTTATAAATGTTTGCAAAGTAATTAAAAAGAAATATCTGAATAAGTATTGTATTCAGGCCCTTTACTCAGTACTTTATTGAGGCCCCTTTGGCTGCGATTACAGCCTCAAGTCTTCTTGGGTATGACGCTACAAGCTTGGCACACCTGTATTTGGGTAATTTCTCCCATTCTTCTCTGCAGATCCTCTCAAGCTCTGTCAGGTTGGATGGAGAGCATTGATGCACAGCTATTTTCAGGTCCATCCAGAGATGTTCGATGGGGTTCAAGTCCGGGCTCTAGCTGGGCC